>NC_057814.1:159453647-159753647 GCF_018294505.1 Triticum aestivum
TGCAGATCCAACATACATGGAATCAAATGCGCTGACCTTTCAATGTGACTATTCTATTAGTACATGCCATGAATAGAGACAAAATTTGGACCACAAAAATGCATGCATGTTCTGTAAGAGCCGGCCGCTCGTTTTCACCAAATAGTGCGTATGCACTTTTTAGATTTCAGGTTAACTTTTTAATTAAATTTTGTTATCCCCTAAACTAATCCTAACCGCACACACATGCACACCTACACAGCACACACGCACACAGAATGCACGCACGCATGCATGGCGCTCGGCCATGGCCAAAGCCATGGCCAGCCGCAGCAGCAGCCGGTGGGGGGCGTGCGGCGAGCGGCACCGGGGTGGAGCTCCGGCGGGCGTGCGGTGCGAAGCTCCGGCGAGCGTCGGCGATGGACGCGGGAGGAGGCACACGAGCGAGGCGGCTGCAGGGGAGCGGACGGCGGCGGGGGTAGCGCGCGGGGCTGTGGCGAGGCCAAGGAGGCAAACGGTGCGCGTGGTCGCGGGAAGAGGTGGCCGCCGCCGGCAGCGGTAGCAGCGCAGGCGGGGGCACACGGGGCAGCGGCGGCGGCAATCCAGGGAGCAGCAGCGACAGAAGAACAGGAGTGGGCCATGGCGAGGCGCGCGGCACCAAGGCGCGTGCGGGCATTTGGGGAGAGGAGACTGGGTGGCGCGAGCAGGCGCACGGGCACGGGGATGCTAGCGTCGCGGCCAGAGGCTCGCGGTGTGGCCAAAGGACGAGTACGACACGACGACGAGCTACGGTCGCGACGAAAACGGTGGCTACAGGCAGGAATTCGAGTACTAGGGAGAGGGTTTTCGAGCGGGTTCTCAACGGGGAGCACAAGAAAGGCTCGGTGAGGTCTCGAAGCGCGGGGGGGCGGCGAAACGATGCGGCGGAGCTCCGGTGGCCGGAGGTAGAAGACGATGCGGATCCGGCGATGGAGAGGCGCAGAGCTCGAATGATTCCTCGTAGAGGACATAGTGGATGACGACGCATCTCCTAGTCGCGGTCTCGAGGCGTGGGGGCGACGGTGGCCGCGAGATCGACGGTGGCCATGGCGGCAGTGCTTCGGGCTCATGCGGGGAAGGAGGGGGCGGGGAGGTCGATGGCGGCGTGAGGAAGGGAGGGGAATGGAGCTAGGGTTCGTGCAGGGAGGTCGGGGGAAACAAGTAGGCGACGGGGAGGAGCTGGATGGCCAGCACGTAGCGATCCTCGCCATGGACGGGCGCTCTGCGTCCACGGCGCTTGGGTGAACAGGAGGAGGAAGGGGATCTCTTGGTGGGCTGGGCCGTTTGGCTGGGCCACTAGGCCATCTAGGCCAAGGCCCAGCGGGGAGGGGGAGGCTTCTTTCTATTTTATTTTTTTGTTTTGTTTTGTTTTTCTTTTGTTTAAGTTATTTATTATCTGTTCTTATATTATTGTAGTTTTAAAAAACATAAGCCTAGTCACTAAATTAATGTTTTAGTTTACTCTACTGCCTCAAAGTGTTTGGTACACAATCAAAATAGTTTACATTTTTACAATTCACAAAAAGGCATTTAATTAATTGTTTTACCGTTGTTTTACTTATTTTAGGACCTTTAAACACTTTGTCGAATGTTGGCTCCTCCACCAATATTGACTATGAATTATTTGCCATATTTTGAACACTTTAGTTTTCATGTTTGAGAATTTTATTAATTCACTTATAATTTGAATTTGAATTTGAATTGTGTTTGAATCAAAGCAAGATTAGCAACAATAATTGCGATGACTTGGCACCATTAACATGGGATTACTGTAGCCTAATTATCCGGGCGTCACAATTCTCCTCCACTACAAGAAATCTCGTCCCGAGATTTAGGAGGGGGAGTAAGGGGGGAAAGACTTGGTTACGAAATTCTAACGATTCTTCTCGGTCTTGGTTGCTCTTCTAGAAGAGGTAGATCCACTACGTTGATGTCTTCATTTATCTACTTCAGGTCATCATGATGAAGTTCTCGTCTTCCTTCGGGATCTTCATCGTACTTATGAAAAGGATAAGGGGTAGCTTCAAAAGGACAGACCTCTACAGGATTGCTTATCTGGTAGACAATATTAGGGAAGGTGGCGGAAAGTAACTCTCGAGTTGAAACTTAAGAAATTATCTAGAGGAAAGTAAGAAGGTGCACCATAGAAGTTTCAAGCGCATAGGCAATCGTTCGTTGCCTGATGTGAAATGTGAAAGGGGTTCAAAGCAATGGGAATAAGTATTGCATCTGATACCAGGATAGATTACTAGGCAGGTGGCCCGTGAATTACATACAAAGTCAAGCTCAAGGAATATCTTTAGCAATAGGGCCTACAGGAGAGTCAGGTTTTGATCCTTTGGAACTGTGTGTTATGAGCCCACCATGTGGGTTAAAAGTAGAAAGGGGGCTGACATCTTGCATGGTCACGATAGCAAGGCATATCAGAGGGTAGCCTGCCAGTTATGTTGGCAACAACATAGGTACCAAGGGCGAGGGACGAAGAGAACCATTT
This sequence comes from Triticum aestivum, assembly GCF_018294505.1. Taxonomy (NCBI): domain Eukaryota; kingdom Viridiplantae; phylum Streptophyta; class Magnoliopsida; order Poales; family Poaceae; genus Triticum; species Triticum aestivum. The sequence continues at coordinate 159,456,160 of NC_057814.1, forward strand.
TCCTGCTCGTTGAACGAGGCGGACCAATAGGCAAGGTTCTCGTCCATCGGTGGCTACCGGAATGTCATCAACAATAGTAACAGGGTCTTATTAACAGAGTAGTACACCAAGGTGTTTACATAAGCAGTGAATTATTATTGCTTAGATCATATAGATCACAAGAAAGATTAAAAAATAATGGAAAGGAAAAGGTGATCATCAGATTAAACGGAACAATGGAAAGGAAAAAGTGTTTAAACACATATTTCAAGGGTATATCCTTCCCAAGGGCAAGCAAAGCATGATATCCATGACGGGATATAACGTAGAAAACCCTTTAGGAAAGGGGAGAGAAATTTCATGCCATTACCCATACAACGGTGTTTGGATAATTGAGCAAGAAACATTTAGCATTGAGCTTCAAATGCTCTTGTTGAAAATTGGAGTACCACAGACATGCTTCGAGATAGCATTGACATGGTCATTGGGTAAAGATCGGACTTTGGAGACACAAAGGATCCATCAGGAACAACTTATAGAATAAGTCTTACAATTTCCTCATGGAAGAATGGATAACCTTGTTGAAAAGGAATCTATAACAATAGGGCCTCCGGCCAGGAGTGCTAGGCACGACATCACCTTACCAGGTCACATAAAGACCAATGTTACGACTTTTGGAAAATGTCCCAACCATCATATCTGACCGAGATTCAGTTCGGATTGATGTCAGGATACCTCATACTCAGGATACCTGAGAAGAAAAGGTGCAACACAAATTGACGAGACGACATTGTAAGATTCTCGGTAAATGAACTATGGAAGCAAGTTCCAAATCATGAGTTCATTATTAAATCAAGGAGAGAATGAGGAGGTGGCTGATGAACTCAGCGACAATTCATCGAGATTTCCAAAAGATGGATTTCCACAATTATGTGAACCAGGGGATAGCTTTTGTCAGTTCAAATAATATAATGAGGTATGCTCGAGGAAACATACACGATTAAACATTGGTTGACGGTGCACCCGAAATACGGACTTAGGTAGCACAAACAATGTTAGAATGGCGATTCGATAACCAATGGTCTAAGAATGAAATGTTGACCATTAACTTCAAAGCAATAAGGTTGCTAGAAGTTTTAAAATTACTAGTCCATCTGTTGGTATTCCTGTTAGGAACAACATGGGGACCAAGAAAAGAATGGTGATGGTGAAGTATCACTTATATCAAGAATTCTCAAGAAGTGGTGAAATTCTCACAACATCCTTGACAAAAAGGCAGTAATACTTCAAGGTAGATCATAATATGAGCTGGATAGCAAGTTGCATCCATAACATGAACAAGTTTGTGATGAAAGGAAGGTAAGGATGTTGTTAATGGTAACTCAAATTACCAAGGAACAAGGACGGCACTTATCATCAAGAATTCCATTGATATCCTGGAAGGAGTCAAAATGTTGATGATGATCACGACAATTTGTTGTCGAGAGGATCCACGAAGAAGCAATTGAACAGCGACTGCATCAAGCAAAAGGACTGATGCAACAAAAGATTATTGGAGCCACAGATACGACACAAACTCGAAATCAAGCTTGCCGTTTTTAAGGCGAAATTATATGAGGAGGAAGATCGACGTAAGGTTAGCTCATCATCGAAAATTGTGCACCGGAAAGAAGGACCAGGTAGCATAGTTAAAATTTAGCACAATAATGATATAGCCGATCAGGCTAGGAATGACTTGAAGGATCATTAAACTCATAAGCAACAAAGATTACTTAGAGTTATCGAACCAGAGTGTGGAATCGGTTCACTTACCGGTGTTCTTGAGTGACTAACAACTCAGAACCCATGAAAAATTGGAATCAGTGAGAAATAATAGCTGATGAAGACTCATAAGATGCAACACAGTTCTTAGATATTCTCGAGATACCAGAGGGTAATACTCGACGGTAGATCAAGGTAGAGATTGGACTGGTGTATTGACTTGCAAAAGACAAGTGCTTTAACTTGTCCGAGAAATGGGATCAAAGAGAAATATGGTCGGAACCACGATTGCATAGGATCAATTCACAGATACCAAATGATATTATATCAATGAAATAGTTATTATTACAAGAAGCTTCTATGGTTGGATCTACATCGGGTCCATGGGCATGAACACAAAGTTCAAGGTCGACTCCCACTTCTTCAATGTATAACCTTCCATTCACTTCTCGTCTTCGAAGAAGTTGTAGTGTTGAAATTTTATCTGGCGAAGCACCAGAAGAGTATGACTCGTGAAAAATTTCGGGTTCACACGGTTTAGAGAAGGCATATGTTCAACCCATTGGGGCATCGTGGAAACATATACCACAAGCTTCAATAGAAAATATTACCAGTTCGAAAGCAGAGCATGGTTGACAAAGGGAGAGGATACAATTTACCAAAGGCATTATGTATCAGGGAAATAACTCACAAGGTGATTAAATATGAAGGACACTGTCGGATAACAATCCAACAAAGGACTTGATGGTCCACAAAGGACCTGATGTGAGTATCGGTACTCAACCAGAAGAGGAAAGAATGCAAATGCCACAGGTTATGGAATCATCTGAATAATTCGAAGCTTAATTGCAAAGGAATTATGATTCCAAATCGAAGGATCAGAAGCAGACGCTCTGATCAAGGATGGATAAGTTGAATAGACTTAGGGGCACAATCGACGACAATTTGGTTGGCCGAGAACCAGGTCATGTTCAAAATGACATCTGAGCCGGAAAGATATTTTAAAAGGATCAACCAATGATTGCGTGCATTCGCACTCATGTTGAATCAATAGGATCAAAATGAAGGTGTCAAAAAGGAGACTAATGAATATTGCCAGACATATGGGAAGCATCCATAATGCAAGCAGACAAGTATTTGCAGAGCAATAAAGCTGCTAAGGATTTTTGGAGGACCGAATAGTATTTTGAAGACTTTTGTGAAACACCTGAACAACTAGGGATGAGCGGATACTCGATAAGTGTGAGGAATTATCCGTAGGGGTATTCATGTGGTAAAGAACTGCAAGCCAGTAAGCTCAAAGGATCCTCGAGACAACAGAGAGTATTTCAGGACATCTTGTAATAACAAGATCAACGGCGAATGATTGTATGAATGGCAAGTGTATGCAGTTTTCATAGGGGTTGACGGTGGAAGGAAATCGCAAATGCGATGGCACAAAGAATCAAGAGAACATCGTAGAGTAACTTCGGAATCTTCTAGTGCAGCCGGCGATCATTTTGACTGAAGGGGCTCTCGGGGAGAAAGTGTTTTCGAGAACCTAAAGTTAGATTTTAGTAAAATTCATTTAACCCGAATAGAAGAGAGAAGAGAGTCCCAGAGTATAGACGAGGAATAAAAGATCCTAATACCACCCAATGGCGATGTGGGCCCATGGGCCGCACAGCCATGTTAGTAAAATAGTTTTCATTGACTAGACTCAACTTCGGCCAAGGAGTGTGGAAGGGGGATTCCTACAGGCAGTCGATTCTGATACCAACTTGTGACGCCCCCGTTTCAATCGTACACTAATCAGACACGCAAATGTGTCCGATCAAGATCAGGGACTCACGGGAAGATATCAAAACACAACTCTAAAAGTAAAATAAGTCATACAAGCATCATAATACAAGCCAGGGGCCTCGAGGGCTGGAATACAAGTGCTCGATCATAGACGAATCAGCGGAAGCAACAATATCTGAGTACAAACATTAGTTAAACAAGTTGCCATAAGATGGCTAGCACAAACTGGGATACAGATCGAAAGAGGCGCATGCCTCCTGCCTGGGATCCTCCTAAACTACTCCTGGTCGTCGTTAGCGGCCTGCACGTAGTAGTAGGCACCTCCAGTGTAGTAGGAGTCATTGTCGACGGTGGCATCTGGCTCCTGGGCTCCAGCATCTGGTTGCGACAACCAGGAAGAAATTGAAAGAGGGGAAAGAGGGAGAAAAGCAACCGTGAGTACTCATCCAAAGTACTCGCAAGCAAGGATCTACACTACATATGCATGGGTATCTGTGTAAAGGGCAATACCGGTGGACTGAACTGCAGAATGCCAGAATAAAAGGGGGATAGCTAGTCCTGTCGAAGACTACGCTTCTGGCAGCCTCCATCTTGCAGCATGCAGAAGAGAGTAGATGGTAAGTCCACCAAGTATCATCACATAGCATAATCCTACCCGGCGATCCTCCCCTTGTCGCCCTGTGTGAGAGTGATCACCGGGTTATATCTGGCACTTGGAAGGGTGTGTTTTATTAAGTATCCGGTTGTAGTTGTCATAAGGTCAAGGTACAACTCTGGGTCGTCCTGTTACCGAGGATCACGGCTATTCGAATAGATAAACTTCCCTGCAGGGGTGCACCACATAACCCAACACGCCCGATCCCATTTGGCCGGACACACTTTCCTGGGTCATGCCCGGCCTCGGAAGATCAACACGTCGCAGCCCCACCTAGGCACAACAGAGAGGTCAGCACGCCGGTCTAAATCCTATGGCACAAGGGTCTGGGCCCATCGCCCATTGCACACCTGCATGTTGCGTGGGCGGCCGAAAGCAGACCTGGACTAGCAGGCGTTCTAGTCCAATCCGGTGCGCGCCGCTCAGTCGCTGACATCAAGAAGGCTTCGGCTGATACCACGACGTCGAGTGCCCATAACTGTTCCCGCGTAGTTGGTTAGTGCGTATAGGCCAGTGGCCAGACTCAGATCAAATACCAAGATCTCGTTAAGCGTGTTAATTGAAGTATCCGCAAACGCCGACCAGGGCCAGGCCCACCTCTCTCCTAGGTGGTCTCAACCTGCCCTGTCGCTCTGCCACAAAGTAACAGTCGGGGGCTGTCGGGAACCCAGGCCCACCTCTACCGGGATGGAGCCACCTACCCCTTCAGCCCCCATCTCCGAACAGTATCATAGGTAATGTAACAGTATAAAGTATATAGCATATCCTGTGATCACCTCCCGAAGTGATCACGGCCCAGTAGTATGGCATGGCAAATGGACAAGAGTGTAGGGCCACTGATGGAATACTAGCTTCCTATACTAAGCATTTAGGATTGCAGGTAAGGGTAACAACTGTAGCAACTGATAGGCTATGTGGCAGAATAGGATTAACCAAAAGCAGTAACATGCTACACTACTCTAATGCAAGCAGTAGAGAGAAGGAATAGGCGATATCTGGTGATCAAGGGGGGGGGGCTTGCCTGGTTGCTCTGGCAAGAAGGGGTCGTCATCACCGTAGTCATACTCAGTGGCATCAGCAACGGTCTCGGGGTCTACCGGAGAAGAAGAGGGGGAAGAAATAGTAAATACGGAGCAAACAAAGCATCACAAAACATAACGAGGTAATACGTGGTGCTAGGTGTGCCCTAACGCGGTACGAGGTGATACCGGCGAATGGGGGAAACATCTGCGAAAGTATCCCAGGTGTTTCACGTTTTCGGACAGATGAACTGGAGGGGAAAGTTGCGTGTTCGCTATGCTTGGGATGTGTGGCGGACAAACGGGCTACGTATTCGGATTCGTCTCGTCGTCCTGAGCAACTTTCATGTACAAAGTATTTTCATCTGACTTAAGGTTTATTTTATATTAATTTTCAAAGTTTTTAAACATTTTCCGAAATTATTTTAATTCAATTTAAATAGTAAAAGGCTATGTGTACACAGCAGACGTCAGCCATAGCCTATGACCTGTGGGGCCCGGGGACCCTGTTGACCCAGTCAACTGTTGACTGGTCAACAGTGTGAACAGTGCACACGGGACCCGCCTGTCATTCTCTCTAGTAATTCCAACACTAATTTAACATTTATACTAAGCACTGGACCCCATTTGTCATTGATACAACAGGGTAATAAGCAGGGGGTTTAACTTTTTAATTAAATTTTGTCATCCCCTAAGCTAATCCTAACCGCACACACACGCACACCTACACAGCACACACGCACACGGAATGCATGCACGCACGCACGCATGGCGCTCGGCCATGGCCGAAGCCATGGCCAGCAGCAGCAGCAGCCGGTGGGGGGCCGTGCGGCGAGCGACGCCGGGGTGGAGCTCCGGCGGGCACGCGGTGCGAAGCTCCGGCGAGCGTCGGCGATGGACGCGGGAGGAGGCACGCGAGCGAGGCGGCTGCAGGGGAGTGGACGGCGGCGGGAGTAGCGCGCGGGGCTGCGGCGAGGCCAAGGGGCCGAACGGCGCGCGTGGTCGCGTGAAGAGGTGGCCGCCGCCGGCAGCGGTAGCAGCACAGGCGGGGGCACGCGGGGCAGCAGCGGCGGCAATCCAGGGAGCAGCAGCGACAGAAGAACAGGAGCGGGCCATGGCGAGGCGCGCGGCAGCAAGGCGCGTGCGGGCGTTTGGGGAGAGGAGAGTGGGTGGCGCGAGCAGGCGCACGGGCACGGGGATGCTAGCATGGCGGCCAGAGGCTCGCGGTGTGGCTAAAGGACGAGTACGACACGACGACGAGCTTCGGTCGCGACGAAAACGGTGGCTACGGGTAGGAATTCGAGTACTAGGGAGAGGGTTTTCGAGCGGGTTCTCACCGGGGAGCACAAGAAAGGCTCGGCGAGGTCTCGGAGCGCGGGGGGGGCGAATCGACGCGGCGGAGCTCCGGTGGCCGGAGGTACAAGACGATGCGGATCCAGCGATGGAGAGGCGCAGAGCTTGAATGAGTCCTCGTAGAGGACGTAGTGGACGACGACGCATCTCCTAGTCGCGGTCTCGAGGCGTGGGGGCGACGGTGGCCGCGAGATCGCCAGAGGCCATGGCGGTAGTGCTTCGGGCTCATGCGGGGAAGGAGGGGGCGGGGAGGTCGATGGCGGCGCGAGGAAGGGAGGGGAATGGAGCTAGGGTTCGTGCAGGGAGGTCAGGGGAAACAAGTAGGCGACGGGGAGGAGCTGGATGGCCGGCACGTAGCGATCCTCGCCATGGACGGGCGCTCTGCGTCCACGGTGCTTGGGTGAATAGGAGGAGGAAGGGAATCTCCTGGTGGGCTGGGCCGTTTGGCTGGGCCACTAGGCCATCTAGGGCAAGGCCCATCGGGGAGGAGGGAGGCTTCTTTCTATATTTTTTTTGTTTTGATTTTCTTTTGTTTAAGTTATTTATTATTTGTTCTTATATTATTGTAGTTTTATAAAACATAAGCCTAGTCACTAAATTAATGTTTTAGTTTACTCTACTGCCTCAAAGTGTTGGGTACACAATAAAAATAGTTTACATTTTTACAATTCTCAAAAAGGCATTTAATTAATTGTTTTACCGTTGTTTTACTTATTTTAGGACCTTTAAACACTTTGTCGAATGTTGGCTCCTCCACCAATATTGACTATAAATTATTTGCCATATTTTGAACAATTTAGTTTTCATGTTTGAGAATTTTATTAATTCACTTATAATTTGAATTTGAATTTGAATTGTGTTTGAATCAAAGCAAGATTAGCAACAGTAATTGCGATGACTTGGCACCATTAACATGGGATTACTGTAGCCTAATTATCCGGGCGTCACAACACTGATAACTGATTCAAGTCTACATTTCCTTTCCATTGTTTCGTTTAACCTTTCTTGTAACCTAAAATATGCGAGCAGTGATAATTACCTGCTTATGTAAACGCCTCGATGTACAACTCTGTCAGTAAGACCCTGTTACTATTGTGGGTGATATTCCGGTAACCACCGATGGATGAGAACTTTGCCTAATGGTCCGCCTCGTTTCAACGAGCAGGAAAATGGTTCTCTTTGTCCCTCGCCCTTGGTACCAATGTTGTTACCAACATAATTGACAGTCTATGCTCTGACATGCCTTGCTATCAGCGCCCTTCCTACTTTTAACCCACATGGTGGGCCCATAACCCACAGTTCCACAGGATCGAAACCTGACTCTCCTGTACATCCCTGTCTTCCAAAATTGTTCCTCACGCTTGGCCTCGTATGTAATTCACGAGCCACCTTCTTGTGATCTATTCTCGTATCAGGCGCAATACTTATTCCCGTTGCTCTGAACCCCTTTTCACCCTCTGTTTCAGGCAACAAACGGTTGCCTACCCGCTTGAAACTTCTTATTGCACCTGCTTACCTTGTTCTCGATGAATTTCTTGAATTTCGACTCGAGAGATGCCTATATGCCATGTTCACTGAGATGTCCCCCTGGTACCATTCTTGTGTTGAGCTTCGTCCTTCCCGAGCCTTTCCCCCTTACTCCACCCCTAAATCTCGGGACAAGATTTCTTGTAGTGGAGGAGAGTTGTGACGCCCGAATAATAAAACTACAGTAATTCTCTGCTAATAATGCCACGTCATCATGATTACTATTATTAAACTCGCGATGTTTCAGACCCCCCTTTTATTCAAAATTCAAAATCAACTTAACTCAAAAGTTTTCAAATGTCTAAAATAAAATGTTCATCATGTGGCAAATTTTCATTTGTTAATATTCGTGGTGAACCAACATTTTTGCAAAGTGGTTTAATGCCCTAATCTAAATAAAATGGGAATATAAAAGGTTTAAATAAAATGAAAAGCAACCCCCCTCTGCCTGGGCCTTAGCCACTTGGCAGGCCCAGTCTACTCGCTCACTCTCTCTCTCCCCCCTCGCCTACTCGCTCACTCTCTCTCCCGCTCCTCCCCATCCGACGCGCCCATTGCCAGCCACCGCGACCACCTTTCCTTTGTGCGGGCGAGGTCGTCTCTCCTTTGTGCGGGCGAGGTCGTCTTCAACCTCGAGTCGCCGCCGCTTCTGTTGTCGTTCCAGCCACCTCGAGCCTCCCCCGAGCCCGCGTTGCTCCTCTACAGGCTCCCTGTGAGCCACCCGTTCTTTCCCCTCTCTCTGCGCCACCTCGTTAGCCCCCTAGACTCCATCCCACTCGAGAACGAACCACCACCGCGCGAGCTCGTCGTCGGCGTAGCCCCGGCACCCACCCGCGCATCTTAATGTGCCCTGTGGCCTCGACTCCATATAGCCTGAGCTTCGCGCCTACTGTTGCTCGCCCGCCGCGCTTCCGTTCTGCTGTCGATGTTGTACCTTAATCGGCCGCCCTACTGCAGTCGTGCTGCTTTGCTGCTCTATGCCACCCCCGCCTTCGCCTGTCGTTGCTGCGGCCTGCCCAAGCCCCGTGCTCCGCCACCCTGGGTCGCAGCCTATTCGCACACGAACACGTCACCATGTACCCTCGACGACGGGGGTGATACACCGCAGCTCACGTCGAAGGAGACCCGACCGGCAGCGCGATACGCAGGACAGCCGACGGATGTTTTTGTAGACCCGAAACCCCACACGCCTGGGAGGGACCCCGTCAGGGCGCATGGCGGCTATGGGCTGCCCTAGGTCGACCTGATCGCCCCTGGGGCCTCGAGGTTCGCCGCCCTGCAAACGAAGAACGAGAAAGAAGAAGGACAAGGGGGAGATAAAAGTAAAGGTAAAAGTGATAGATTGATTGTTCGATTGTGTGTTGTTCAGTCGACCGTCACCCCTTAGGTATATAAGAGGCGGCTGGACTTCCCGTGCAAGGAAAAGGCTTGGATTCACGTGCAAAACCCTAGTCAAATTCGGATTGGTTTTGTCCGAACTTTCCAAAACTGTTCGGTTTAAACTGGCTGCACCTTGCGGGTAATTTTTTAGGTGGTAAAATACCTTGGATGGAAACAAGTCCAAAAGGAATCTTGACTGTTTCAACGAGACAAACAACTTTCATGTTGAACGTTTTTAGATTTGAGATTGTCTTCAATGGCTAATTGCTCAAGCATTGTATCAGACATCCATCAACATGTGTCTGTTGTCCAGCGTAATATATTGATCCCTAGCTGGTCCGCACCATATTGACTGTAACTTTTGCATACGAACTCGGATTGAGATGATTTATATATGAAAATCGATCACCTCAATGATACGAAGACAATTCCTTTAGAGTGATCCTTCATCCGAGGCAATCTTGAGGGTGTAATCAGCCGAATAGTGTTCTAGATACAAAATCTCAGTACTTCGAACACAACTTCGGCCTTAGAGATGAGATCGGGTGGCTATGACCCAAATATCAAAGTTTCTTATTTTGACGATACGGAACTTCCTCACTTTGAGCACTTTTCCATTTGAGGCCTTCTTAATTATGTTTTCGACCATGCCAAAATCTGGTGTCAACACATGCCCCCTGTTTTTCGGCAAAACTTGTGTGCCGAAAAATAGCTTGCACGAAATTTGTTCTAAGCGCGATGTCAACACTCCATCGGCCATTTGTACATGCTTAGGACGATAGGTATATATCGTCCATTTAGATTGGCAACAAAGTGAAGCTAATTGAACATATGCTGATTTGGTAATACCCTTTCATGATGTAAGAAATTACATTGCATCCATGGATTAAAATAAGCCCATTGAGGGTAACCAATCATATCTGATAAAGAATTCCATGGCATATGCATCAACGACATAGTTGAAGAATATGGATAATGTGTGGACCAAAGATGTTGAAACCTTCGGCTCGGTCCTTCATAGTTTTCACTCTTTTCCTTCTTCATCTTTGCCGCACTTCGTGTAATGGATGCTTTCACATAATTCTTATTTTGAGTACTTCCTTTAGGAACCCATGCCATGTTCCTTTCTTCAAGTTCTTGTGCACTAAGTTTTTGTAATTTCTTCTTTTGCCAATATGATAAGCCGAGTGAGCGCCCCGGCTGTGATTTTGTTTGAACTAATGACAATTCTTGTTTTACCTTGTGCACTTTCAACTTCTTTTCTTCAGATTTGGCACTTTGATTCTCGACAATTGATTGCTTCATCTCATTGCCTTTAGTAGCCAATGTTAACACTTTAATTGGCTCTTTATCCTTTAAGATCAAATCTGAATTGGCACTCTTGCGACCATATTTTTTAACTCGATATACTTGTTTGATCACCTCTTCCTTCTTTCTTGAGCTCCGGACCGATTCTTTCTTATTAAAACGGTCTTGAACATATGACAGCTCACTGAACATAGATCTTCTTGGAGCTGCATAACAGTGGTGAGATGGTCTAAAATATGATGGAGAATGTGCCATTGTATCATAACTGTCCCATGATGAATATCGATCTACATGAGCATAGGGAGGCATCCACGACATTGGCATTGGCGGCCCAAAATAAGGATATGAACACGTTGCATTAAAATTCTCTTCTTGCCAATACTGATCCTTGGATTCGCGCCTAGGGGGTGATCTTGATGCTTTTGCATTACTTGACCGATAAGCACCATTCACTTCACTTTTCTTTTGATATTTATCTAATAACTGTGCAAAAGTGACCTTGAATTTCTTGTGCTTGTGCTAATTGCGGCCTTTATCTCCTTTTGTTTTGCTTGCATCGATCTTTGGATTACTTTGTTGCCCCCCAGTCCTTGGCGTCTTCATTGTATCTTTGATAGGACTCATGCCTTCAAGAATATTTTCATTGTCACTACAAAAAAATACACTTTCGTGATGATACGTGTTTGTCACAGTAGGTCATGTTTTCTGTCATGCATGTACATCCATGACAAATTTATGACAGAATCAAGATAGTCATACCTGTGATGTCGTAGAAGTGTTCCATGACATTACCAAAATTATCATCACGGGAGTGTCCACTTCCATGATGATAAATCGTGCGTCACAGAAGTGCTTTCGTCAAGGGTGACCGACATGTGGCATCCACCGTAACGGAACATCGTTAAGCTATCGGGTCCGGTTTTGGATCCAATAAGCCGTTAACAGCCCCTACCAATGGGGATTTTCCACGTGTAAAATCATCATTCGCTGGAGGAAACACGTGTCGGCTCACCGTTGGGACAGATGTCATCCACTCATTGGACCCAAAGCGCGTGGCATGGCCCAATAGAGGCCCATTCCTGTGAAAAGACCGGCCCGTTTGACTTGGTCAAAAGGTGGCGGGCCGGCCCACAGCAAGCCTGTTAACGGCATGTTCGCATATAGCCCATTTACAACCCGCTAACCAAGGGCCCGTTTACGGCCTATCCGGATTAGGCCCAGTAGCGTCATCTGGGCCGTCCAATATAATTCCAGCCCGTTTTAACTTCCGGCCCACGTATGGCCCATGACGTCTTTTGGCCCATATGAGGCCCTTAGTAACCCTCGGCCCATTAATGGCCCGTGGTAAAACTGGCCCGTAATGAACAGTGTATCACTTTATACCCATTACGGCCCATTATTCCGTTGGGCCGTTTCCATCCCATGTTATCTTTCGGCCTTCTCAGGGCCCATTTATTCTTGGGCTCATTTCCAGCATTCGTTTACTTTCGGCCCGTTACTAACATTTTCTACTTGTGGGCCAAATACAGCCTGTGGTTACAGTCGGCCCGTTTGTGGCCCGTTAATACGTTGGGCCGTTTTCATAGCATCATCAAATACGGCCTATTAACGACGGCCCGTTATGGTCGGCCCATGAACGGACGATTTCAACTCTAGCCCATTTAGGGCCATAATGTGGTCTGTTATTGGCCCATGTTTGGCCAACCGATCATACGGCCCGTAGAAGGCCCATTGATGATACGGCCCGTAGAAGGCCCATTGTGTCTATGCCCCGTAGAAGGCCCATTGTTTCTACGGCCCTTAGAAGGCCCATTGTTTCTACGGCCCGTAGGAGGCCCATGTTAACTACAGTAAATATGTAGCACGTTGTTAATGTGGCCTAGTTTTAAAAAATAGGTTATTCCGGCCACTAGCAAACCGCGGAAAAAGAACTGCACTGACTACAAGAAAACAAATAAACAAGACAACGAAAATAAATAAGCAAGCAACTTACGCTAGGCTATCACGGCTATTACACATATTACATCCACTGGGCATCAAAGTTCGCCACAAGTGCAAATATAGGGAACAAAGCAGCATATAAACGCCGCAGCAAAACAAGTCCAGAACTGAAACCACTTCAGAAGAGCTCAAGAAACAATATCCTCGGTACCCATAATGCTGGCAAGATGCTTAGCAAGCTTATTAACTTTCTCTTGTTTGGCGCTTAAATCCTCCAGCACTTGCTGTTGCACCAGAAAGTATGCATCTGAATTCTGCAGGGACTTCCTCAGTCCTTCGGCTTCCTGTCGCATAACATCTGATCGATGTCTTTCAACTTGAAGTTGAGACTCAAGAAGCCGAACTGATTCAGGCAGCGAGTTCGAAGAGCTGGTGCCAGCAGTAGTAGCCAGTAACTCGAACACTACATCAAGACAGGACTTTGGGGTTGTCTCAGTGTCTTCAATATAGTTTTTATCAGCTTTCTTGGAGAACAACAGGGATGTCTCACTATCTTGAACCTGATCTGCATTACTTCCTTTACCATTGCATAACGGGGTACTCTTCTCCAATATTTTATCCGCGTTCTAAAGGAGAAACAAACAAACACATCACAGGTTTACAATGTAGTATATGAAACTCATTTTGGTAAACCAGTTCAGTAGTAAGGTGGACAGGATAACAGCATGAAACAAACATATATCTATGTAGTATGGTCACTGTATGGTCTATATCATTCTAGTTTATGTTGCCAAATCAAGATAGATACAGTTCGAATCATATCTATTTAAGACAAAGCAGCATAGACAGAATATAAGTGTGGGAAACTACACAGCAATAACAACACTTGTAATGTGCATGGCATGAGAACATAACTGTTTATTCAATTGAAACTGAAATCAACATAGAGCAAGTTACAACAGCAAACACGTTAAAGAAACAGGTTTAAAACATACCTGTTGCGCCATTGGAGTTTCAATTGCATCCTTCAAATTTGAAATTAGTTGGTATGAGTAAATACAGTGATGCAAGAGCAAAGTAGTATGAACCATAGCTACGGAACCTGACCTGAGAACAATTCTTCTTCTGCTTTAAGCGTTGACTTGGGGTTCGGAGTGGTGGTCCTCGTGCTTTGGGCACTGCAGTTGCCTTACTAACTGCTCGTGTTTGGGTGCTCTGTGGTGGAGACGGTGCTGTGTCAACGGGAACTGGGTTACTATCTGCTGGGGTTGGGGTTAGAAGGGGTGTAGCTGGTTCTCTGTCCAACTGGGTAGGGGTACAATCTGCGTGAGTCTGGGTTATGTGTGGTGGGGCTGGTTCTTGGGCAAGTACAACCGTGGTTCTATCTCCATCGACAGGTAGCACGATCTTTTCTGAAGACCGTGTTTTTACTCCCACAGATACTGCCATCACCCCCTCCAATTGAAATGGCTGATAAACAAGAAAAGTAATTGAATGTACAGACATTGTAAGATAGACAGGTGCAATGGATAGTAGGGAAGAAAACAGGGCATGAAATAATTCACATTTATGTTGTCTAACCAAACAGAATAGCAGGACATAATTTCAAATATATGATGGCTAATTAAACAGGATAGCATGACACAATTTCACATGTATGATGGCTAACTAAACAGGATAGAATGACATACTTCAAAATATGATGACTATGTAAACAGGATGACATGATATAACTATACGATGTGTCTATTAAAGTGGTTGGCATGCCATAAATCACAAACATGCCGTCGATGGAAACATGATGGCATGATATAATTCACGGATAGAATGACATAATTCAAAATATGATGACTATGTGAACAGGATGAGATGATATAACTATATTATGTCTTTAGAAAATGGGTTGGCATGCCATAATTCAGATACATGCTGTCTATGTAAACATCATGGCATGATATAATTCAAATATATGATTTATATACTAAGGAAGTGAGCAGAGGGCAATCGCATATATGATGTGTCAACTAAGGAGATGGCATTCAATATCGTGTATATGATGTAAAAACTAAGCATTGCAATACAACATATGCATGATATGAGTAATATAACCCTGCCAAGTTTGAGCATACACCTCAGGGGGATAATAGGACTGGTCATCTGCCTCTGAATCCTCCTCTGAAGAGCTATCTGTAACCAGCAACATATCTGCTTCACCAGGTAGCATTGTCTGCTCTGAAGACCTTGTTTTCACTCCAGATTTCTCCATCACCAATTCAAATGGCTGATGCACAGGAAGAGCAGTTGAATATACAAACATTGTCGACAAAAGCAATGAGAAATACAAAAAAAGGACGGCATGATATAATTCACATATATGACGCTTGGCTAAACAGCATGGCATTGCATAATTCACATATATAATGCCTTGCAACAAGATAGCATTGCATAATTCACATATATAATGTCTTGCAAAAAGATGGCATTGCATAATTCACATATATGGTAATTAGACACTAAACAGGTGGCATTCACACAAATCATGTCTAAACTAAGCAAATGACATAGCAATGCAAGATACCATACGCACGATATGAGCAACATAACCCTGCCAAGTTAGAGCATGCACCTCGGGGGGGGATAGGACTGGTCATCTATCTCTGAATCCTCCTCTGAGGAGCTATCTGTAACCAGCAAGACATGCGCTTCGTCAGATAGCATTGTCTGCTCTGAAGACCTTGTTTCCACTCCAGATTTTTCCATGACCGTGCCGAATGGCTGATGCACAGGAAGAGTAATTGAATGTACTAAAATTGTTGACAAATTTAACACGTAATAAAAAATGATGTCATGATATAATTCACATATAAGATGACTGGCTAACCAGGGTGGCATTGCAAAATTCACATATATGATGCCTGGCTAAACAAGATGGCATTGCATGATTCACATATACGATAAAGAAACTAAACAGATGGCATTGACACAAAGCATGTCTAAACTAAGCAGATGACATCTTTGATGTATACAATAAGCAATGCAAGGCACCATATGCATGATATTACCAACATCAGCATGCCAAGTTAGAGCGAAGACCTGATGGTGTAAATAGGAGTGGTCTTCTGCTTCTGAACCCCCCTCAGAACAGTTATCTTCCTCTTGATTACGATCCGAAATGGGTGGAGGGGGCTGCCTTTGCGCCCACCATGGAGCGACGTCTGCATGAAATTTTATTGCCACGCAAGGCTCGTCTCTTTTGCTCTACATGTCCAATTCCATTGTGTACAATAACTGACATGCATAGGAATAAAACATAGTGAGATTATGTAAGGAGTGCATGCACAAATCCAGAGTGAAGGTAGCAAACTGTGGATAGACCCAAAACCAATGATAGCAGGCAGATAATAGCTTTAGTTAAAAATACAGATAATGGCTCCTTTAATGTTTGTTTGCACCCAACATGAAACTCATAGTAGACACCCAAGATTAACCAGATCGTAGACAGATAGTACTGATTGCTGCCCTAATATGTACCCCACAACCATTTAAAAAATCAAGTTTCAGCATAAGTTTGGACCTGAGTCGGAGTCTAATAGGTGAACACGACGATAAAGTAGCATATCATCATATTAAGCATAACGTAAGCAGACACGGAAGAGTGCGACCTCTCTTGCGGACCCGTGTAGTCCTCAAGGTCATCTGCTCAGTTGATGATGGTAATGCAGTTGTCGTGGCTGGTGGTGGCGGGGAAGAAGATCTGAGGTGGTGAAACAGAGTCTGGAGAGCGGATCCCTGCTGTGGTGAACCCTTCCGTCGTTGGAGCAGCTGAGCTGGGGTGGAACACAGCACCGCAGGAGCAGGACAAACCACACAAGGTTTTCTTTGACACATATCTGTAATAGAAGTAATTGTGTAAGGGCTTGTTTGAATTTGAGGATTCTAACAATGCAGGGATAGGAAATAGACAGGAATAGGATACTAATGCACGTGCAAAACAGAGAATTTAAAAACACAGGATTTCTGCCAATCTGGGTGTTTGGTTCACAAGAATTGGAAGATCACAGGATGCAAAGAAGCATGGTGAGATTAAGTCAAACCACAAGAAGTGTACAACCTCTTTGGCGAAGCCATGTCGTTCTCAGCGTGATTGGGTTGGCCGGTGAGGATGCTCCAGCTGACTTGGCTATCAGAGGAGGGGAAGAAGATCTTAGGCATCTGGAGATGGAGCCCGAGGTACTGCTCCGCTGTGATGGAGGGTTTCGTCGTTGGAGCAGCTCCGGTGAGTTGTACGACGCCGAGGCTGAAGCAGGACAAGAGAGACAACGTTAACCTGAGTGGAATTCTAATAGCACCTTCAATAGATGACGTAAAATACATAACCACAAAGTGCTAGATGTATACATCAGCCGCTCATCTCTGAACTTAACTGTCGAAACTGAATTTAACTGTCGAAACTGAATTTTGTTGTCGAAACTGAATTTTACTGTCAAAACTGAACTCACTAGAGGTGAGGCTACAAGTCAGTCGACTGACTTTTTCATCTCTGGTCAGTCGATTTTGCAGCTGTTGGATACGAAATCAAGGGCCTGCAGTTCATCTTCAACCTCCACCCCCCTGAGCCGCCAGCCACAACCGGCAAATAGCCGCCCCCCGTCGCCCGCGGCCGGCAGTGCGCCGCCCCGCCCGCACCGAAAACACTCCCCACCGCCGGTCCGCCGCCGCCCCGGCCATCCCTGTAGGCCCCCCGTGCCGAGCTTTTTCTCCGGCGATCCCCACGCCACCGCCCCACCACCACCGGCGACCACCGCCCCCACCCTGAACCCTAAGATAGATAGTGGGGTACCTCTCCAGCGAGCCCCCCCTCCCCGCTGCGGCTGGTTCTTCCTTAACTCCGGTGAGCCCCCCACGTCCTGAAAATCGACTGACCCAAAAGTCGATTCAGTCGACTGAAGTGTAGCTAAATCGGAGCAGCATCGCAAGCAAGAGCAAGAGCGAGAGCAGCAGCGCGAGAAAGAGCAAGAGCAAGAGCAGACCAAGCAGGGGACCGAGAGCAAGAGCAGAGCAGCAGCACGCGCAAGAGCTAAAGCAGCAACAGCTCCTACTGATGTGGACGTCGCCGCCGAGGGAGCGATGCCGTGGAGGAAGTGGCCGGCGACGCCGTCGTGGATGGAGCCGCGCTGTGTTGGCTCGGGACCGAGCGCCGGCAGCACCGTGAGATCGAATCAAGAAGAAAATGCGGCGATTAATGTACAACCTCTTTGGTGGAGCCGATTAGGCCGCAGCTTCATCCGAGGAAACGGTGATGATGATGCTCTTCTGGTGGTGTAGGTGAAGACGGCGATGTGGGAATGGAGGTTGTGCGAAAGACGAGGGGAACATCGGGGCAGCTCCTTGGAGGTGGAGGACGGGGTGGCTGAACCGGCGGGACGACCAAATCGACGACGGATCCTCATCCGGTACGGTGGATGAGGGACGTCGAGGTGTTGATGTGGACGACGTCGTCGGGGAAGAGGCTCCGGCTGGGTGGCGGACGGAGGAGGGTGTGGGGCTTCGCGGGTTTTGCCGGCCTCGGTGTACGAATGGGTGGGCGGATGGGATGGGAGTGGGGAACCATGGCTTAGGGACGCGCTTGTCCGAAATGTGGGGTAAGTTACGAAAGTACCCCCACCAATTTGAGGCGGTTCTTTCGGTTCAGGGGTATCACGGGCATTTCACGTGTCGGGATTTCACAGGAGGTGGGAGTTTTTGCGCGCGTTGTAATTTTGGAATAGCAAGGCGCGGGTTGAGATGGAGGGAGTTGTCGGAGCACAACGAGACAAAGATATATCTTAAATATTTCGGGCTAACAAGGCGCGGGTTGAAATTTCCGGACAAGCCTAACGTGTACTGTACCAAATCAATTCGCACTACAAATGTCATTCAAAACTTTGAATTCATGTTATGTTCAATTAAAATATTTCGCTACGTGTATAATGCATGCAACCTAGCTTTTTAGTGCATTCCAAACGTATATACTACCGCTTCAATATGAACAATATTTGAATTCGTTTCTCTATTTGAATAAGATCTACAATAATGATTGTTATGAAGTCAAAGCATTTGAATTCGTTTCTCTGTTTTAATAAGATCTACAATCGTCATTATTGTCAAGTTAAACCATCATTTGTGTATTATCTTCACAGCACACCACATGATTAGTCTCGAGTTACATATGAACTATTTGTACTATATGAACTCGAACTCGATTTTTTGAATCCACTTTATGTTGATTTCAAATCATAGTAAATTTCAAGATCTAGCTAGATCTTCACAAACTAAACCATGTCTCATATGTATAATGTGTTTATCACATTATGTATGGTGCCCCGCCCCCTATGCCTACAAGTATTTAGATGTGAGTTGCAAACACCACACATTACCACAAATTCAAATAAAATGTGAGAATGTTTGATATATAGTATTGTTTAGATTGTTCGGTATTTAGTTGTAAGCTGCAAACGCCACACATTATCACAAATTCAAATAAAATGTGAGATTGTTCGATGTATAGTATGGTTTAGATTGTTCGACATTTAGATTGTTCGATGTATAGTATGGTTTAGATTGTACGACATTATGGTATAACATGTGCAAAACCACAACACACGTATCACCGCTATATTCATGCATGCATATGTTTAAAACACTATGATCTCCTATTCAAATATATGAATCCACTTTCATATCAAATTATGATCTTTGTTAGTCTCTTAGACCCACACAATCCTCTAACCTTTGTAGCTACCACTAACTTTCTCTCGTGCATTCACACGCCCTCCTCGCCCTCCCCCTCCCTCAGCATTCTATCCATCGCGCACATTCATTTTTTTTCTTTAGGTCGTTCTCCCACAGTCTCCACAACTCCTTTCCGACACACACCGATCGATAAACCTCTCCAGCGATGTCTGCCTACAACATACACACGCACCTTCAATCTCCTCCTTTATGTGTCCTTGCCTCGTGCCTCTCATACGGTCCCACACACGTATAAACTCTCGCCCCTCTTCTCATCGATCTCACAACCGCACACTCCTCCCCCTATCTAGCTAGTAGCTGGGCCTCTCGCACCACCTCCTAGCTCCATTCTCTCTGTCTATCCATCTCGCCGGCCTTATAACAGATGGACGTACACCAACCGATCTCCCGCTATACATATCGCTAGCTAGGTCCTTATAACTCATTTTTCCCACGCGTCGATCGATCTACCTCATTAATTATGTCTCTCCCTTCCTCCGACAAACAACAATTGATCTACCGATCTAGTTAGGTTTGCTTACCAAACACATGGTTCCCCTTCATCATCCATGGATGTGTCCCGACAGATCTATCACGCACATGCACAAACAGAAACACATCCCCACTCTTATTGATAATATTGCAGTTCCTGTTGGGGAACGTAGCAATAATTCAAAATTTTCCTACGTGTCACCAAGATCAATCTATGGGATACTAGCAACGAGAGAGAGAGAGAGAGAGTGCATCTTCATACCCTTGAAGATCGCTAAGCGGAAGCGTTACTAGAACGCGGTTGATGGAGTCGTACTCGCGGCGATTCAAATCGCGGAAGATCCGATCTAGCGCCGAACGGACGGTGCCTCCGCGTTCAACACACGTACAGCCCGGGGACGTCTCCTCCTTGATCCAGCAAGGGGAGAGCAGAAGTTGAGGAAGAGCTCCGGCAACACGACGGCGTGGTGGTGGAGCTTGCGGTTCTCCGGCAGGGCTTCGCCAAGCACTACGGAGGAGGGGGAGGTGTTGGAGGAGGACAGGGATGCGCCAGGGGAAGGGGTGTCTGGCAGCCCTCCCACCCCCACTATTTATAGGAGAAGGGTAGAGGTGGGGCGGCGGCCAAGGGGAAACCCTAGATGGGTTTTGGGCGCCCCCACCCCTAGGAGACTTGCCCCCCAAGCCAAGAGGGGCGGCTGCCCTAGGGGAGGCGCCCCCACCTCTCCTCGTTACGTGAGAGGGGTTGGGAGGGGCGCACAGACCCTTAGTGGGCTGGTTTCCCCCTTCCCCTTGGCCCATAAGGCCCCCCAACGCTTGCCGGGGCCTCCGAAACCCCTTTCGGACATGCTGGCCATAGCCTGGTACCCCCGGAACACTTCTGGACTCCAATACCCTTCGTCCAATATATCGATCTTCACCTCCGGACCATTCCGGAACTCCTCGTGACGTCCGGGATCTCATCCGGGACTCCTAACAACCTTCGGTAACCACATACTATTTCCCATAAGAACTCTAGCGTCACCGAACCTTAAGTGTGTAGACCCTACGGGTTCGGGAACCATGCAGACATGACCGAGACGTTCTTCGGCCAATAACCAAAAGCGGGATCTGCATACCCATGTTGGCTCCCACATGTTCCACGATGATCTCATCGGATGAACCACGATGTCGGGGATTCAATCAATCTCATATTCAATTCCCTTTGTCTATCGGTATGTTACTTGCCCGAGATTCGATCGTTGGTATCCCAATACCTCATTCAATCTCGTTACCGGCAAGTCACTTTACTCGTTCCGTAATGCATGATCCCGTGACTAACTACTTAGTCACATTGAGCTCATTATGATGATGCATTACCGAGTGGGCCCAGAGATACCTCTCCGTCATACGGAGTGACAAATCCCAGTCTCGATTCGAGCCAACCCAACATACACTTTCGGAGATACCTGTAGTGCACCTTTATAGCCACCCAGTTATGTTGTGACATTTGATACACCCAAAGCACTCCTACGGTATCCGGGAGTTGCACAATCTCATGGTCTAAGGAAATGATACTTGACATTAGAAAAGCTCTAGCAAACGAACTACACGATCTTGTGCTCTGCTTAGGATTGGGTCTTGTCCATCACATCATTCTCCCAATGATGTGATCCCGTTGTCAACAACATCCAATGTCCATGGCCAGGAAACCATTACCATCTATTGATCAACGAGCTAGTCAACTAGAGGCTTACTAGCGACATGTTGTGGTGTATGTATTCGCACATGTATCACGGTTTCCGGTCAATACAATTATAGCATGAACAATATACAATTATCATGAACAAGGAAATATAATAATGACCATTTTATTATTGCCTCTAGGGCATATTTCCAACAGTCTCCCACTTGCACTAGAGTCAATAATCTAGTTCACATCACTATGTGATTGCAATGAATCCAACACCCATGGGGTTTGATCATATCTCGCTTGTGAGAGAGGTTATTAGTCAACGGGTCTGAACCTTTCAGATCCGTGTGTGCTTTACAAATCTCTATCTCATCTTGTAGATGCAGCTACCATGCGCTACTTGGAGCTATTCCAAATAACTGCTCTACTATACGAATCCGGTTTACTACTCAGAGTCATCCAGATTAGTGTCAAAGTTTGCATCGACGTAACCCTTTACGACAAACTCTTTTACCACCTCCATAATCGAGAAAATTCCTCAGTCCACTAGTTACTAAGGATAAATTTGACCGTTGTCCTGTGATCCATTCCTGGATCACTCTTGTACCCCTTGACTGACTCATGGCAAGGCACACTTCAAGTGTCGTACACATCATAGCATACTGTAGAGCCTACGTCTAAAGCATAGGGGACGACCTTCGTCCTTTCTCTCTCTTCTGCCGTGGTCAGGTCTTGAGTCTTACTCAATACTCACACCTTATAACACAGCCAAGAACTCTTTCTTTGCCGATCTATTTTGAACTCCTTCAAAATCTTGTCACGGTATGTGTTCATTTGAAAGTACTATTAAGCATTTTTGATCTATCCTTATAGATCTTGATGCTCAATGTTCAAGTAGCTTAATCTAAGTTTTCCATTGAAAAAACACTTTTCAAATAACCCTATATGCTTTCCAGAAATTCTACATCATTTCTGATCAACAATATGTCAACAACATATACTCATCAGAAATTCTATAGTGCTCCCACTCACTTCTTTGGAAACACAAGTTTCTCATAAACTTTGTATAAACCCAAAATCTTTGATCATCTCATCAAAGCATATATTCGAACTCCGAGATGCTTACTCCAGTCCTTAGAAGGATTGCTGGAGCTTTGCATACTTGTTAGCATCTTTCAGGATTGACAAAACCTTCTGGTTGTATCACATACAACCTTTCCTCAAGAAAATCGTCGAGGAAACAATGTTTTGACATCCTATCTGCAAGATTTCATAAATAATGCAGTAACTGCTAATATAATTCCAACAGACTCTTAGCATCGCTACGAGTGAGAAAGTCTCAACGTAGTCAACTCCTTGAACTTGTCGGAAAACATCTTAACGACAAGTCGAGCTTTCTTAATGGTGATACTTACCATCGTTGTCCGTCTTCCCTTTTAAAATCCATCTGTACCCAACAACCTTACGACCATCAAGTAGGTCTTCCAAAGTCTATACTTTGTTTTCATACATGGATCCTCTCAGATTTTATGGCCTCGAGCCATTCGTCGGAATCCGGGCCCACCATCGCTTCTCCATAGCTCGTAGGTTCATTGTTGTCTAGCAACATGACTTCCAAGACAGGATTACCGTACCACTATGAAGTAGTACGCATCCTTGTCGACCTACGAGGTTTGGTAGTGACTTTATCTGAAGTTTCATGATCACTATCATCAGCTTCCACTTCAATTGGTGTAGGCGCCACAGGAACAACTTCCTGTGCCCTGCTGCACACTAGTTGAAGTGACGGTTCAATAACCTCATCAAGTCTCCACCATCCTCCCACTCAATTCTTTCGAGAGAAACTTTTCCTCGAGAAAGGACCCGTTTCTAGAAACAATCACTTTTGCTTCCGGATCTGAAATAGGACGTATACCCAACTGTTTTGGGTGTCCTATGAAGATTCATTTATTCGCTTTGGGTTCGAGCTTATCAGGCAAAAACTTTTCAGATAAGCGTCGCAGCCCCAAACTTTTAAGAAACGACAACTTAGGTTTCTCTAAACCATAGTTCATACGGTGTCATCTCAACGGAATTACGTGGTGCCCTATTTAAAGTGAATGCAGTTGTCTCTAATGCCTAACCCATAAACGATAGTGGTAATTCGATAAGAGACATCATGGTATGCACCATATCCAATAGGGTGCATCTATGATGTCCGGACACACCATCACACTATGGTGTTCCAGGCGGTATTAGTCGTGAAACAATTTCCACAATGTCTTAATTGTGTACCAAACTCGTAACTCAGATATTTATCTCTATGATCATATCTAGACATTTTATCCTCTTGTCACGATGATCTTCAACTTCACTCTGAAATTACTTGAACCTTTCAATAGTTCAGACTAGTGTTTCATCAAGTAAATATACTTAGAATCTACTCAAATCATCTGTGAAGTAAGAGCATAACGATATTCACTGCGTGCCTCGGCACTCATTGGATTGCACACATCAAATGTATTACTTCCAACAAGTTGCTCTTTTGTTCCATCTCACTGAAAACGAGGCCTTTCAGTCATCTTGCCCATGTGGTATGATTTGCATGTCTCAAGTGATTCAAAATCAAGTGAGTCCAAACGATCCATCTGCATGGAGTTTCTTCATGCATCTATACCAACTGACATGGTTCGCATGTCTCAATCTTTTCAAAAATGAGTGAGTCCAAAGATCCATCAACATGGAGCTTCTTCATGCGTTTTATACCAATATGACTCAAATGGCAGTGCCACAAGTATGTGGTACTATCATCACTATCTTATATCTTTTGTTATGAACATGTGTATCACCGAGATTCAATAAACCATTCATTTTAGGTGCAAGACCATTGAAGGTATTATTCAAAAAAACAAAGTAACCATTATTCTCCTTAAATGAATAACCGTATTGCGATAAACATAATCCAATCATGTCTATGCTCAACGCAAACACCAAATAACAATTATTTAGGTTTAACACCAACGTCGATGGTAGAGGGAGCATGTGATCCTTGATCACATTAACCTTGGAAACACTTCCAACACATATTGTCGTCTCACCTTTAGCTAGTCTCCGTTTATTCCGTAGCTTTTATTTTGAGTTACTAACACTTAGCAACCGAACCGGTATCTAATACCCTGGTGCTACTAGGCGTACTAGTAAAGTACACATTAATATAATGTATATCCAATATACTTCTGTCGACCTTGCTAGCCTTCTCATCTACGAAGTATCTAGGGTAGTTCTGCTTCAGTGACCGTTCCCCTCATTTCAGAAGCATTTAGTCTCGGGTTTGGGTTCAACCTTGGGTTTCTTCACTAGAGCAGCAACTGATTTGCCGTTTCATGAAGTATCCCTTCTTGCCCTTGCCCTTCTTGAAACTAGTGGTTTTACTAACCATCAACAATTGATGCTCCTACTTGATTTCTACCTTCGCGGTGTCAAACATCGCGAATAGATCAAGGATCATCATATCTTTCCCTGATATGTTATAGTTCATCACGAAGCTCTAGTAGCTTGGTGGCAGTGACTTTGGAGAACCATCACTATCTCATCTGGAAGATTAACTCCCACTCGATTCAAGCGATTGTAGTACTCAGACAATCTGAGCAGATGCTCAACGATTGAGCTTTTCTCCCTTAGTTTGTAGGCTTAAGAAACTTGTCGGAGGTCTCATACCTCTTGACGTGGGCACGAACCTGAAATCCAATTTCAGTCCTTCGAACATCTCATATGTTCTGTGACGTTTCAAACACGTCTTTGGCTCCTCAATTCTAAACCGTTTAGCATTACGCACTGAACTATCATGTAGTCATCAAAACATGTATGTCAGATGTTCGCAACATCCACAGACTACGCTCGAGGTTCAGCACACCGAGCGGTGCATCAAGGACATAAGCCTTCTGCGCAGCAATGAGGACAATCCTCAGTTTACGGACCCAGTCCGCATAATTGCTACTATCAACTTTCAACTAAATTTTCTCTAGGAACATATCTAAAACAGTAGAACTAAAGCGCAAGCTACGACATATTTTGCAAAGACCTTTTGACTATGTTCATGATAATTAAGTTCATCTAATGAACTCCCACTCAGATAGACATCCTTGTAGTCATCTAAGTGATACATGATCCGAGTCAACTAGGCCGTGTTCGATCATCACGTGAGACGGACTAGTCATCATCGGTGAACATCTTCATGTTGATCGTATCTACTATACGACTCATGTTCGACCTTTCGGTCTCTTGTGTTCCAAGGCCATGTCTGTACATGCTAGGCTCGTCAAGTCAACCTAAGTGTATTGCGTGTGTAAATCTGGCTTACACCCGTTGTATGTGAACGTTAGAATCTATCACACCCGATCATCACGTGGTGCTTCGAAACAACGAACTTTCACAACGGTGCACAGTTAGGGGGAACACTTTCTTGAAATTTTAGCGAGGGATCATCTTATTTATGCTACCGTCGTTCTAAGCAAATAAGATGTAAAAACATGATAAACATCACATGCAATCAAATAGTGACATGATATGGCCAATATCGTTTTTGCTCCTTTTGATCTCCATCTTCGGGGCGCCATGATCATCATCGTCACCGGCATGACACCATGATCTCCATCATCGTGTCTTCATGAAGTTGTATCGCCAACTATTACTTCTACTACTATGGCTAACGGTTTAGCAATAAAGTAAAGTAATTACATGGCATTATTCAATGACACGCAGGTCATACAATAAATTAAGACAACTCCTATGGCTCCTGCCGGTTGTCATACTCATTGACATGCAAGTCGTGATTCCTATTACAAGAACATGATCAATCTCATACATCACATATATATCATTCATCACATCCTTTTGGCCATATCACATCACACGGCACATGCTGCAAGAACAAGTTAGACGTCCTCTAATTGTTGTTGCAAATTTTTACGTGGCTGCTATAGGTTTCTAGCAAGAACGTTTCTTACCTACGCCAAAACCACAACGTGATATGCCAATTTCTATTTACCCTTCATAAGGACCCTTTTCATCGAATCCGATCCGACTAATGTGGGAGAGACAGACACCCGCTAGCCACCTTATGCAACTAGTGCATGTCAGTCGGTGGAACCTGTCTCACGTAAGCGTACGTGTAAGATCGGTCCGGGCCGCTTCATCCCACGATGCCGCCGAATCAAGATAAGACTAGTAACAGCAAGTAAATTGACAAAATCGACGCCCACAACAACTTGTGTTCTACTCGTGCATAGAAACTACGCATAGACCTAGCTCTGATACCACTGTTGGGGAACGTAGCAATAATTCAAAATTTTCCTACGTGTCACCAAGATCAATCTAGGAGATACTAGCAACGAGAGAGAGAGTGCATCTTCATACCCTTGAAGATCGCTAAGCGGAAGCGTTACTAGAACGCGGTTGATGGAGTCGTACTCGCGGCGATTCAAATCGCGGAAGATCCGATCTAGCGCCGAACGGACGGTGCCTCCGCGTTCAACACACATACAGCCCGGGGACGTCTCCTCCTTCTTCATCCAGCAAGGGGAGAGGAGAAGTTGAGGGAGAGCTCCGGCAGCATGACGGCGTGGTGGTGGAGCTTGCGGTTCTTCGGCAGGGCTTCGCCAAGCACTACGGAGGAGGAGGAGGAAAGGGCTGCGCCAGGGGAAGGGGTGTCTGGCAGCCCTCCCACCCCCACTATTTATAGGAGAAGGATAGAGGGGGGGCGGCGGCCAAGGGGAAACCCTAGATGGGTTTTGGGCGCCCCCACCCCTAGGAGACTTGCCCCCCAAGCCAGGAGGGGCGGCTGCCCTAGGGGAGGCGCCCCCACCTCTCCTGGTTACGTGAGAGGGGTTGGGAGGGGCGCACAGCCCCTTAGTGGGCTAGTTTTCCCCTTCCCCTTGGCCCATAAGGCCCCCCAACGCTTGTCGGGGCCTCCGAAACCCCTTTCGGACATGCTGGCCATAGCCTGGTACCCCTGGAACACTTCCGGACTCCAATACCCTTCGTCCAATATATCGATCTTCACCTCCGGACCATTCCGGAACTCCTCGTGACGTCCGGGATCTCATCTGGGACTCCGAACAACCTTCGGTAACCACATACTATTTCCCATAACAACTCTAGCGTTACCGAACCTTAAGTGTGTAGACCCTACGGGTTCGGGAACCATGCAGACATGACCGAGACGTTCTCCGGCCAATAACCAACAGCGGGATCTGGATACCCATGTTGGCTCCCACATGTTCCACGATGATCTCATTGGATGAACCACGATGTCGGGGATTCAATCAATCCCGTATTCAATTCCCTTTGTCTATCGGTATGTTATTTGCCCGAGATTCGATCATTGGTATCCCAATACCTCGTTCAATCTCGTTACCGGCAAGTCACTTTACTCGTTCCGTAATGCATGATCCGTGACTAACTACTTAGTCACATTGAGCTCATTATGATGATGCATTACCGAGTGGGCCCAGAGATACCTCTCCGTCATACGGAGTGACAAATCCCAGTCTCGATTCGAGCCAACCCAACAGACACTTTCGGAGATACCTGTAGTGCACCTTTATAGCCACCCAGTTACGTTGTGACGTTTGATACACCCAAAGCACTCCTACGGTATCCGGGAGTTGCACAATCTCATGGTCTAAGGAAATGATACTTGACATTAGAAAAGCTCTAGCAAACGAACTACACGATCTTGTGCTATGCTTAGGATTGGGTCTTGTCCATCACATCATTCTCCCAATGATGTGATCCCGTTATCAACGACATCCAATGTCCATGGCCAGGAAACCATGACCATCTATTGATCAACGAGCTAGTCAACTAGAGGCTTGCTAGGGACATGTTGAGGTCTATGTATTCACACATGTATCACGGTTTCCGGTCAATACAATTATAGCATGAACAATAGACAATTATCATGAATAAGGAAATATAATAATAACCATTTTATTATTGCCTCTAGGGCATATTTCCAACAGTTCCACCCTCAGTTTGTCTAGTAGGCCTCTCCCACCATCTTCGAGAAGCAACTCCATCACCCATCCAGCACTCTACCCCTCTCCCTCCCTCTCTCTCTCTCTCTCCTCTCTCTCTCTCTCTCTCTCTATCCCATCCTATTTCCCGTCCTTCAGTTATGTATGGATGTCAACCGATCTCCCTCAAGACATAGCTGGGTCTCTCCTTCTCAACACCTATACGAGTCGTTCTACCTCTATAGTTAGGCCTCTGCCTACCCCTCCCCCCACCCCCTCCCACACACACACCGATACATCGAGCGCTCTAGTCATGTCTCCCTGCCACACACAAACTTGGCATGTGCCCTCTGACGTTCCGGTAGCTAGGTCTGTCGCCCTATATCTTTGACTTGCACACACACAATTTTGATGGCTCTCTTCATCGATCTCGCCCCTACCCACTTTATCCTCTCTTCGACTCTATCGATATCTATGACCCCTCCCTCTCTTCTTGTGGATCTCGCGAACCTCTATATATGATATGAATAGGCCTCCGTTTCACACACATTGCATGCAAAAATTTGTTTGAGATGTCATCGACACATATTCCCACAAATACATTCACGAAATCAACCCCCCCAAAAAACAAAAAACACTCACGAACGCACAAGCCATTAGTCTAGGTTTGTATCTCTCTCACACACCCATGTAGGTGGGGGACGTGCACGAAGAGAAGAGGTGCACACACGGCGCATGTACTCCCGTCTCTTTCCCAACCACACCCGCACGGGTACACGGTGGAGCTCATTTCTGTACGAAAAGGCAGCCCACGTGGTAATTTGACACGTGTACTGGTTGTCCACTAGATGGAGGGATGATCGTCTACCACGGGTGAACAAACATATTGCGACTTGACGCATTATGTTAAAAAAGAGGCAAACCATGTGGGGCCTACCTTAGAGGCAAGGCTCTATACACTGAAGTAGTTTTGATGTGTCCCGTCAACTCGCAGAACGAGGAGAAGCTTGCTTAGTACGCCGTCTCCCCCGCCCACGGGCGCGGTGGCTCGCAGGATGAGGTGAAGCTTGCTTACTACGCCTTACGCCCGCTCCCTCTCCCACGCGCGCGGTGGCTCGTAGGACGAGGAGAAAATTTTACTAGTACTCCCTCTGTTTACTCCTCGTCCCTACCTTGGTTAGAGAGATTATCATATTGTTTGGAATATATGTCCTTTAGTAGATTTCAATATGAACTACTAGTACATACTCCAAACACTGATGTATATAGACGTATTATAGACTGTAGATTCACTCATTTTGCTCCGTATGTAGTCCATATTGAAACGGACGTAATAGTAGGCACTCTCCCTCGCCACGTGGTGGTCGTGCAGCAATTCATTCGGTCTCATATAGCCAGAACGATATATACTGCGGTACCATTATTGCTCGACTTCCCGAAGAGGCGAAGAGCCAATCGCAAGGTTAATAGTTTGGAGATGCCAAGCGCAAGGTTTATAGGAGAATGAGTAGTAGGTGCCGCGTCATTTATAAATAAAGTTTTTTTTCTTCAGTCGCACGTACGCAATATAAATAGGTTCATATGGAGAGAAAAGGAAACCGCTCCACTATATACATAGGCAGGACAAGCCTACACGGTTGCTTGCTGGGGTTGCTCTCTTCAGTTTTCACACTCTCTCGCACAAAACCACTGTGGCCACATCTCTAACATCCCGGCGGATCACGTCCGCCGAGGGAAGGGGTGGATGCTTAGTGTAGATGCGGTCGCCGTCGCCGACGGCGAAAACCCACTGTCGGCACATCCCGATCAGGGGTCCCCGCCATTCTCTCTCACAAAGCCGGTGAGGTTGCCTTCGTCTATTGCTCACTGCCGTGACGTGGGTAGTTGCCTCCTCCCGCCGCCCTCCTCTAGGTTGAGCTACGTCCCGACATCCCTCAGGTACAACTCCCTTTACATCCGGCTTGCACCACTGCTCCAGCTGCCCACATCACTCCATGTGGATATTTCTCTACTTCTTAGCCCCCCACATACCTCTACTGGCTTCTACGTATTGTATTTGTGATGAGTTTATGTCTCATCAACTAGTCCCAGTAATCTTATTCTAATCACGCTTCTTCAGTTTCTTTGCGACAGGGATGCTTATCTCGATTTTGGTGAAACTGCACAAAATGATCCGATGGTCAAAGGGTTGCAAACTTCCTTTCTTAGGAAGCGCCGATGTTGCCAGCAAATTAAAGCCTGGTTAGGGTTTACGGTTCAAGGGCTAGGGACTGCATGAATCTTTTTTTCCTTAGCTATCTCTGTTTCAATGGCTAGGGACTGCATGAGTAGTAGTAGTAGTAGTAGTAGTAGTAGTAGTAGTAGTAGTAGTAGTAGTAGTAGTAGTAGTAGTAGTAGTAGTAGTAGTAGTAGTAGTAGTAGTAGTAGTAGTAGTAGTAGTAGTAGTAGTAGTAGTAGTAGTGTACGCCTTATGCCCGCTCCCTCGCCCACGCGCGCGGTGGCTCGCAGGACGAGGAGAAAATTTTACTACTCCCTCCGTTTACTCCTCGTCCCTACTACCTTGGTTAGAGAGATTATCATATTGTTTGGAATATATATGTCCTTTAGTAGATTTCAATATGAACTACTAGTACATACTCCAAACACTGATGTATATAGACGTATTTTAGAGTGTAGATTCACTCATTTTGCTCCGTATGTAGCATAAAGTTGAGACACTTATTTTGGAATGGAGGGAGTACATATTTGCTATGATCTATCAATCATTGAGATGCAATAGCATGCATGTTAGTATCCTTTGTATTTGATGAAATGTTGCAACGGGCAACCTTGGACGCAAGATACATGTAACAGAAGTTGGAAGCTTCATAGCATTGTACTATCTCGCTAATAAATTACAGTACGTACTATACAAGTACTTCCTCCGTTCCTAAATATAAGTCTTTGTAGAGATTTCACCATGAACCACATACGGATGTATATAGATGCATTTTAAGTGTAGATTCATTCATTTTGTTCCATATGTAGTCCACCTAGTGGAATCTCTACAAAGACTTATATTTAGGAACGGAGGGAGTACTATGTAAAGAGTTAGGTGTCGCACGGTGTCCATAATATATGGTGATAGTGTGAGGTGGGCCATGTAATCACTGAGCCTACATGTTTTCACTGCTCTTGCACTCCTCCGCCGTAAGAATGGAGAAAATTGTAATCTAGTAGTACCTCCTTTCGCCGAAAGTGTGGGACATCCAGCAGTCCTACCACCTCAGTAATAATGACCAATGAGCCGTCAAATCACATAGACCCAGCAGTAAGTTGGACAGATGAAGCAACCATCACTCTTGAATCCGCTTCTCCCTTCAACGCAGGCGCCAGTGAGAGGTCGCGTCCGCTCTGCCCGGGCATGAATGCGGCACCGATTCTTTGTAGCGGCGCTGACCGTTTCGGGCGGGAAGCGCGCGCGGGCGATGGAGGGGCTTTTGGGTGGGCCACGCTGGTCAGGAGCGGGTGAGGGAGTCCTGGATAAGGGGGTATCCGGACAGCCAGATTGTATACATCGTCCGGACTATTGAAGCGTGAAGATACATGACTCAAGACTTCGGCCCGTGTCCGGATGGGACTATCCTTTGCGTGGAAGGCAAGCTTGGCGATCCGGATATTGTGTTTCCTTCCTTGTAACCGACTCCATGTAAACCCTAGCCCTCCCCGGTGTCTATATAAACTGGAGAGGTTGGTCCTTAGAAGGCCGATCACAATTACAATCATACCATCATAGGCTAGCTCTTAGGGTTTAGCCTCTACGATCTCGTGGTAGATCTACTCTTGTACTACCCATATCTTCAATATTAATCAAGCAGGAAGTAGGCTTTTACATCCGTCGAGAGGGCCCGAACCTGGGTAAACATTGTGTCCCTTGTTTCCTGTTACCATCGGCCTTGACGCACAGATCGGGACCCCCTACCCGAGATCCGCCGATTTTGACACCGACATTGGTGCTTTCATTGAGAGTTCCTCTGTGTCGTCGCCACAAGGCCCGATGGCTCGTCTTGTCGTCAAGGACGACATCACCTCAGGGGGAGCTCTGGTTGTAGGCCAAACTCTCCGACTTAGCGGCTTTATCATGGCCGCCCCATCGGCGGTAGAGCCGACGATGACCTCTCAAGTCATCAATCGTAACCTTCGCGTAAGTTCGGAACTCGCCAAACATATGGATCCGATGGAGCTCTCCTCCCTTAATGAGCTCTTGGATCACATCGCCGCTCTGGGAGTCGCTACAGACTATGACCGGATCGGGCTTAAACCCGATCAAAGGGATATCAGATCCCCGCCGGCCACCCACGAGATGGCGGTAGTGGAGGAAAGGCACACGGACCGCCCCTCGACTTTGAGGACGAGCTATGTCCGGATCACCGAACTCCCTGAGCCGAATACATGCTCAAAGGAAGGCATGACCCAGGTCCCGGACTTGGAACCGGGCATTGGGCCAAAGAAATTGGGCGGTACTCCGGAGCCCGAGCCGTCAGGCTCGGAACTTCCCACGCCCCTGGGTGTCAGGTCGAATCAGAATCCGGACTCCGCCAACGACACCCTCCAGGACTTAAACCGTCTCTCCCGCATCAGGCAAGAGCCCCAGGAGACTGTACATCACTACTGGGCCAGATTCCTCCTTGCGCTTAACAGGGTCAAGGACTGCAGCGAGGAGGACGTAGTCTTACTCTTCTGCAAAAACTGCACGGACAAAGGACTCCTTAATGCTATAAACCGCCGTGACATAGTACACTTCGCGGATCTGACACTCATAGTACGGAAGTACTGTGCGATGGAAAGCGCCTGGAAAACCCAAACGGAATTTTGGGACAGTACGGCTCTCACCAATACCTTTGTCCGAACTAAACGGGCGAACTCTCATAAGTCGCTCGATCCCGCCCCCAAGAAACGAAAACATATCTCGGGGCGGGGAACCGTATTGGAAGAATGGCTCAATGGGCCATGTAAACTCCACAGCACTCCGGGCACGACACCAACTCATAGCCTTAGAGCATGTTGGATACTCCGGCAGGTCGCAAAAAGCGGCGAGGATCTTCTTGCAAGCCATAAAGCAGAACAACATCCCGCCAACGAACACAATGCGGTATTAACAGTCTTTGAGACTTTCGCCTCAAACAATAGGCGCAAGCGAGCTCATCGAAGCTCTGCTGAAATTTGCCATATGGCAAAGATAAACCCCTGGAACGACACTACTATAACTTTCAATGCCAGTGACGAACCTCGATTCCAGACTGTCCGGGCACCGGCCGCTCTGGTCCTTAGCCCAATCGTGGACGGCTTCCGGCTCACTAAAGTACTCATGGACGGCGGAAGCGGATTAAACTTGATCTATGAAGAAACGCTCAACAGGATGGGAATTGATAAAAGCCGCATTGAGCAAAGCGGCACCACCTTCAGGGGAATCATCCCTAGTCGGGAAGCGAGGTGTGTGGGAAAAATCACACTTGATGTGGTATTCGACACCCCGGACAATTAAAGGTCTGAAGAGATCACATTCCAAGTGCCCCCTTTTAGCAGCGGATACCACGCCCTTTTAGGGCGGGACGCGTTTACAAGCTTCCAAGCCATACCCCATTACGGGTACATGAAGCTTAAAATGCCCGGGCCCAATGGAATCATCACTCTAGCCAGTGATCCGGACGTCGCACTCTGCACCGAAAACAAAACCGCAGCGCTGGCCCTGGAGGCATTATCCGAAGCCCTAGCAGCCGAAGAACTAACAACCCTACGGGCCACCGTGGCCAGGGACGACGTGATACTCGACAAGCGACCCAAGTCCACCTCATTTAAACCCGCAGACGAAATAGTCAAATTCCAAGTCCATCCAACGGACCCCACGAAGACAGCTTCCGTCGGGACACAGTTGAGCCCCGCAATGGACGCCGCACTACGGGACTTCTTACGCGAGAATTGGGACATTTTCGCCTGGCACCCGTCGGACATGCCGGGCATCCCGCGTAGATTGGCCGGGCATAGCCTTAATATACTAAAGGGATATAAACCTGTCAAACAGGCCCTAAGGCGATTCTCAGAGCCCAAACGACAAGCAATGGGGGAAGAGTTAGCTAAGCTACTCGAGGCCGGGTTCATCAGAGATATTAAACACCCGGATTTGCTGGCAAATTTGGTAATGGTACCAAAGAAGGACAAATCCTGGCGCCTATGCGTCGACTTCAAAGACCTCAACAAGGCTTGCCCCAAGGATCCCTTCCCCTCCCTCGCATCGACCAAATCATCGATGCCACAGCTATACACGACTCGCTGTGTTTTCTCGACGCATACTCTGGATACCATCAAATAAAGATGGCAGAGTCTGACCAAGCTGCAACAGCTTTCATAACGCCATATGGCCCTTTTTGCTTCAACACTATGCCTTTCGGGCTCAAGAATGCCGGCGCAACCTATCAACGCATGATTCAAACATGCCTGGAAAAACAAATCAGCAAAACAGTGGAGGCATATGTTGACGACGTGGTCGTAAAAACTAGACACGTCGAAACTCTAATAGACGACTTGAGGCTTACATTCGATAACCTCCGGACATATGACATCAAGTTGAATTCTGAAAAATGCGTCTTCGGTGTCCCCTCGGGGAAACTGCTGGGCTTCATTGTTTCCAATAGAGGAATTGGAGCGAATCCGGCAAAAATCCGAGCTCTGTCACAGTTGGCTATACCAACAGTTCTCAAGCACATACAGAAACTAGCGGGATGCGTGGCCGCTTTGAGCCGCTTTATCTCCAGGTTAGGAGAAAAGGCATTACCCCTTTACCGCCTCCTTCGGCGCACCGAACACTTCGTGTGGACGGACGCAGCCGCGGCCGGACTCGATGAAATAAAGACCTTACTGGCCAGTAATCCGGTCCTAACCGCGCCAAATATCGGCGAGCCTATGCTATTATACATAGCCGCAACACATCAAGTTGTAAGCGCAGTGCTCATCGTCGAACGAGAGGTGGACGGATACAAATTCCTGCTCCAGAATCCGGTTTATTATGTATCCACGGTCCTCACTCCATGCAAATCCCGATACCCACACTATCAAAAAATAGCATACGCAGTCATCATGGCATCCCGGAAGCTGCGACACTACTTTCAAGAGTGTTCGATTACAGTAGCCTCCGAAGTACCACTCAATGACATAATAAATAACCGCGATGCTACGGGCCGGATTGCTAAATGGGCTATCGAGCTCCTTCCGTTCTACATAATATACAAACCACGGCGGGCCATCAAGTCGCAAGTACTGGCGGACTTTGTCGCCGAATGGACGGAAGCCGAACTCCCTAAAGAGTACGGCGCGTACTCCAACTGGATCATGCACTTCGACGGCTCTAAAATGCTGGCCGGATTGGGAGCAGGTGTAGTCCTGACATCTCCCACCAGAGACACGGTCCAGTACGTCCTCCAAATATTATACACAGACTCCAACAATGCAGCCGAATACGAGGCTCTGTTGCATGGTCTTCGGATGGCAGTCTCTATGGGCATCCAACGCCTAGAGGTGCGCAGGGATTCGAACCTCGCAATATCACAGATAAATGGAGACTTTGATGCCAAGGATCCGCAAATGGCGGCCTATCGTACTGTCGTCCTCAAAATGTCAGCTCGGTTCGAGGGGCTCGAATTCCACCATGTGGCCCGAGAAAACAATCAAGCGGCGGACGTCCTCGCCCGCATCGGCGCTAAACGCGACCCCGTCCCACCTAACATATTTCTGGAAAGGTTGTTCAAGCCATCCGTAGTATGGGAAGGGGAGTCCGGCAATACCAGCACGGACCCGAACACACCCCCAGATTCCGAACCATCAGACACAATCGGAGGCTCTGCCACCGAAATAACATCTTCAGCCCACGAAATCATGGCTGTCATCGCCCCGTGGACTGAGCCTTTCTTGGCCTACCTAAATAGGCAGGAACTCCCCGAAGACCAAAATGAAGCACGCTGCATTGTACGGCGTTCCAAAGCTTACAAAGTCCATGAAGGGGAACTCTATAAGAAAAGCGCGACCGGAGTGCTCCAAAGGTGCATCTCCGAAGAAGAAGGGCGGCAACTCTTGGCTGCAATCCATGCCGGACTGGGCGGACACCACGCTGCGGCCCGAGCGCTGGTTAGCAAGGCTTTCTGTACAGGCTTTTATTGGCTGACGGCCCGAGCAGACGCACAGGACCTTGTTCAACATTGCGTCGGTTGCCAACTTTTCGCCAATCAGAGTCATATGCCCCTACCGCTCTCCAAAAAATCCCCATAACATGGCCCTTCACGGTCTGGGGGCTGGATATGGTCGGCCCCCTTAAAGGGGAAGCCATAAGAAAAAATACTTATTGGTCATGGTGGACAAGTTCACCAAATGGATAGAAGCCAAACCAGTCAAAACGGCCGAATCCGGACCAGTGATAGACTTCATATCCGGGGTCGTACACCGATACGGTGTCCCCCACAGCATCATCACTGATAATGGCTCAAATTTCACAGCCGATGAAGTGAAAACTTGGTGCGCCAAAATGGGCATTAAGCTCGACTAAGCTTCCGTCTACCATCCCCAAACAAATGGCCAGGTCGAACGGGCAAACGGTCTCATCATGAGCGGCATCAAACTCAGA
Source organism: Triticum aestivum (assembly GCF_018294505.1). Classification (NCBI taxonomy): domain Eukaryota; kingdom Viridiplantae; phylum Streptophyta; class Magnoliopsida; order Poales; family Poaceae; genus Triticum; species Triticum aestivum. The sequence continues at coordinate 159,493,442 of NC_057814.1, forward strand.
CTAGTGCGATCTTTGACAGAATCAGATACGCACTGGGTCGAGGAGCTCGACTCCGTACTCTGGGGGCTGCGGACCACACCAAATCGCACCACCGGATATACACCATTTTTCATGGTGTACGGGGCGGAAGCAGTACTACCCTGCGACATAATACATGATTCGCCACGCGTACGCATGTATGAAGAGAAGGAAGCCGAGTTAGATCGGCAGGATAATTTGTATGCCTTGGAAGAGGAGCGCGATGTCGCAAAAGCCCGTTCCGCATTCTATCAGCAGCAGGCTCGATGGTATCAAAGCAGAGAAGTGCGGGCCAAAACTTACAATATTGGCGAGCTCGTCCTACGCCTACCGGAGAAGAAGAAGGACAAACTCAAACCCAAGTGGGAAGGTCCCTTCGTCATTGACAAAGTTCTCACTGGAGGAGCGTACCGCTTACGTAATGCATCCGATAACAGACTCGAGCCGAACCCATGGAACGCGGCCAGACTCCAGAGATTCTACGCCTAACGCCGAACTCAGTGTTCATCTCCTTGCTCCCTCTTTTCTTTTTTTACTTATGCTCCACCCCATTTTTCCTTTCTCGACCTTTTTTCTATTCACACAAAGTATTTCATATAGTGCGGACTCCCGGATTACTCCGGCCGCACTATGTGTGTAAGCAAAACCTGGGGGCTTCCTATACGGAAGCTAAAAATAATTACTCAAATGGCTTTTTGCCCATCACATATGAGTTTCTTTTTCATATGTGCCTTTTCTTCACCATTATATGCATCGATATGACTTAAGATGTGGCCAAGCTAGGTTGCCTGGCTCTTGTATTTATGCCCTACGTTCCCATTAATTCGGCTAGGGCATAAGGGGAGCACCTCTGCGATTGTTACTGCCGGTTCAGCCGGATGTGTACCTCAGACTGGGTGAAGCCGAAAGCTAGTTTCCTTAAGAGAATATTCGATCGGTGAACAAAAGATGTATTCGTTTATTACAACGTAAATCCCCAGAAGTTTTTGTATCCTGCGCCATCGTTCGTAGTGCGGGCATGCGCATTGCCGCATGCGTACCTAGGGAAAGGAACCCCTAAGGGAACTATTCTCCCTGGAAGATGTTTCTTACTATACATGTAATATAACATAACTAGTTGGGTACTTGTCTGTTCAAGCACTTATGGCCCCTACGCCTGGTCTCCACGCATACCCCGGTTTTGTATAACTGAGCGGGTGTTCGGACACACCCCGTACTATAGGATCCGGGGGCTGAAGCGAAAAGGTCCGCCATGACAAATGATTTTAATCCGGCTAGGGGCTTCTTACGCCCATTAAATTACACAGTCACTTGGACTGACTATATTCTTCCTCTATACCATCCAACAGACTATCTAGCTTACAATCCTGTTGAGAATACTTAGCGGCTAACGCTACCTGGTCATATACCAGATTTACGGGAATTTCTTGCCCATCAGGCCCCGCCGGTCCTACTTCGGCCATATGGTTCGGGTCCAGCTTGGTGTAGCGCGTCTTCAACATTGCCCAGGCTTCTCTGGCACCTTGCCGGCACGCTGATATCTTCCACAGTCGAAAGCGCCGCCGGGCTCCCTGAAGCAGGTCCACAAGCTCCCCCATGCCATTTGGCAGGAGGCTTGATGGCCACAAGGCCTGAGCAATGCCATTCATCACCCACCAAGCTCGCTCGTGCAATTGTGACATTTCTTGCAGTAAATCACTTGCAGATGAGGGCATCTCCTCTTCAGAGCGACCCGTTAACATTCCTGCAAGCAAAATTCTTTCAATATACTTCCTCGCTAAACTATCATACAGTTCGTTAGGGCACTCACCATAAATGCCACGTCGCAGCCTTTGGCTCTCCTTCACGGAGTCCGCCAGTTGAGCGCGGACGTCTTTTAATTCTACGTCCAGCCGAATATTGGCATCTTGAAGATTGTTCTTCTCTTGCCTCACTTGCGTAAGGATGCGCTCGCCAGCCTTTAGCTGCCTTTTAAGATGCGAGCCGTCATCCGTTACGCCCTCCGGATTCACCCCGGGATTGTCTGCAGAATTTTCTGTTAGACTAGTCATACCAGCCATTTACTAACTGGTGCATCCTCGTACAATTGAGATAAATGTTACCAAGGGAGGCCTTCTGGGATTCCTCTAACTTGGTAACCGCGTCCCTCAGCTGGGACTTACATTCCTCCAGCTCCCGAGCCAATTGTTCATTCTTATCCACGAGAACCTGTGTATAGGTTGATCCTTCAAACAGTTGTTCCAACTATTTCAAGTCTCAGGGGCTACTGCTATATATACTTATCAAAATTTCTTACCCGTATATCTTTGGTATACTGGTTCGTCGCTTGGGCAATCCCGCCTTGATCAGTTCGGACGTACGCATCTGCCGAATTGAAGGCATTAAACGCCTCTTCAGAAAAGATGTTGTGCCGAAGCACGGCCCTCCGGCGTCGGTGATTCATGGCGCTCTCCACTTCGGAGTTCGTGGCCGAACACATATCCGCATCCTCTGTCGGAGAACTATGCGGTACGGGTCCCATGTCCGCTCCGCCCTTGGAGCCGGTTCTGGAACACGGCTGGTGGAAGCGTGATTGGTGGGATCCCCGGATATAGTCCGGCTACTCCTCTTCCTGCCAGACACGAAGGGCGCTGTCATATTTCAAATACTATAATTGCAAGACAGGTTATTACTTTACCTCTGCAGCGGTGTGTCCACCCTCACCGCCTTTCTTTTGAGCCTGCCCGATCCGGACGCCTGTGGTCGACAAGTCCCTAGGGGCTCGGCCCCGCGCTCCGGCCGTCGCCTCTGCAAACAGCATGACACCTCAAGGGTGAATCATAATACCTGAGGGGAGTCCTCTTCGGAGGATAGGGTTTTTAAGTTCAGGCTTACGCGCAACGCAGGGAGCAGTCCGGGATAGTCGGCCGTAAGGGCCACCAAGGCACCATCCCAGCTCGCTTGATAAAATACCCCGTCGGCAAGCTCCACGGTGATATCCGGATCTCCTTTGAGACCTGGATCTAGGGCCCTTCCAGGGTCCTCTGGTTGCGGGGAGGGGCTGAAGATTCCTTCTACGGCCCTCCTCAGTTCCTGCTCGGAAACATCGATGCGGGCAACCTTAGCAGAAGAACGCTAAAAGTAGATGAAACAGGGAAAGGAATGACGACTTACCCACTCTGGGGGGTTGTACATGGAGAATCCGTCCCGTATTTTGATGCGGAGGAATTCCTCTTCTTCCCCTTTGTATAAATCGGACAATATCCTTGCCAAAGCAGTGGCGGAGTCCGGACCCTTACGGCCGCAGCGGGTGGCATCGTCTTCCCCGTTGAAATGCCACATGGGTTTCCCCCGGTATTGAAGCGGTTGCACTCCCCGCCTTATGCATATTGCCATAACTTCGACTGTCGTCAGTCCGGATTTGGCCAGTAACTTTATCCTGCTCATCAGGAAGTGTATTTCCCTCGTGTACTCTTCTTGAGGGCCCCGGGGGCGCCAGCTGAGGCGTGCCCTCGGCGGGGCGTTACTGAACTTGGGGAGACCGGTCCGGACTGGATCCGGAAGGGGAACGTCATCGATATAAAACCACTCTGAAGACCAGTTTTCTGGTGCCTTCTTTGGAGTGCCGGACAGGTATCCGGTCTCGGCAATGCGCCATACTTCGGCCCCGCCCACTTGACATAGGGATTCTCCCTGGGTGCGGGGGACAAGGCAGAACAGCTTCCTCCATAATCCGAAGTGTGGTTCGCAACCTAAAAATAACTCGCAAAGGGCGACGTACCCCTCTATATGCAGAATAGAGGCAGGAGTGAGGTTGTGCAACTGGAGGCCATAGAACTCCAGGAGTCCGTGAAGAAACGGATGGATGGGAAACCCGGCGCCCCTCAGCAGATGCGGGATGAGGCATATACGCTCCTCTGGAGACGGATTTGGAGATCCCTCCGCTTGTTCCCCTCCATCGTAAGCGGCAATTCCAGCTCGGACCGGGACCATGAACGCCGGAGGGAGAAACCCTTGGGTTTGTAGCTCTACTAAACGGCTATGAGGAACTGAACACTCTCCCCAATCCCCCGACTTAGAACGAGGAGGGCGAGCAGAAGAGCTGCAACGGCCGGCCATGTTAGAATGGCTTTTTGCAGAGTGCTCTGTTGGATGCTAGCTCAGGGAGGGAGAGTGAGGTTTGGATCTGTAAATTCCCGTCCCTTCAAATAGACGGTCAGCCTGGAGGATTGAAGATGGCAGATGCAAAAATAACTCGACTCTTCGCATTCGCTCGACACGTGGAGATGGTCATTATTGAGACGCTGAAGCCGAGGAGTACAACATTGATGGGATGCCAGACGCTATTCGTCATAACAGGAACTTTGGAGTATTCGGAGGAGGAACCCGCCTTGCAATGCCGAAGACAAGACTGCGCGCCGGACTCATCGTCATTGAAGCTTGGTTCAGGGGCTACTGAGGGAGTCCTGGATAAGGGGGTATCCGGACAGCCGGACTGTATACATCGTCCGGACTATTGAAGCGTGAAGATACATGACTCAAGACTTCGGCCCGTGTCCGGATGGGACTCTCCTTTGCGTGGAAGGCAAGCTTGGCGATCCGGATATTGTATTTCCTTCCTTGTAACCGACTCCATGTAAACCCTAGCCCTCCCCGATGTCTATATAAACCGGAGAGGTTGGTCCTTAGAAGGCCGATCACAATTACAATCATACCATCATAGGCTAGCTCTTAGGGTTTAGCCTCTACGATCTCGTGGTAGATCTACTCTTGTACTACCCATATCTTCAATATTAATCAAGCAGGAAGTAGGGTTTTACCTCCGTCGAGAGGGCCCGAACCTGGGTAAACATTGTGTCCCTTGTTTCCTGTTACCATCGGCCTTGACGCACAGATCGGGACCCCCTACCCGAGATCCGCTGGTTTTGACACCGACAGCGGGCGTGGCAGCTGTCCGCCTATCCCTACCAGACGCCCGGAAACGAGAGGATGCACCGACTCTCGCGGCTAAACTCGTACACTACACACCATCTCTCTGTAGGAGTAGGTCGATCTGTCGCTCTCTCTAACACACACATGTTGTTAAACACACACACGCACAGGCACACGCACACACAGGTTCATAGAATAGGAAAATCGTGCGAGTGCGAAGCCACAGGAAGTGAGATACAAATGGAGTACGTACAAGAAGAGAAGAGGTGATGAGTATTCCATCAAACCTAGACTGAGGAGTAGTACTCCCTCCGTCTAGGTGTTAAATCATCCTACGGAAATCAGATATTCCCAAAATGTTTAGGCGTCGTCCATTAACTTCGCATCTCAATACCCTCCTGGCCTCGTTGCTAGCGAACGTTGTCACTTAGGGAGCATTTGGATCCTTAGCAAGAACAGCTTATAGCATAGCCGGGCAAGGTTAGGCGTTTGGAACTATTAAAATATTTTAGCTTTTGTGGGCCAGCTAGCTTGGGTGGGCTAGAAAAACCTTGCTAGCTCAGGAGAGCCAGATCGGCTCGCTTCCGACGGCAAACTTCGCGTAGTAGTAACATAGACTAGTAACATATGCATGTTGTACTAGTCCAAGTTACTCACCACTATGACCAGCCTAAGCAATGTAACCAAACGCTCCTTACTCTGCCTTGTTATCTCCCCCGAAAACCCAATGCATGGAGCGCAACTACGTGTTGATCAGTCAAGAAATCAAAGTTGGCTTGCATGCGAGTTAATACGTGGCCCTGCATTGTAGCTAAAATGGCATCTCTTAGTTGTTTGGATTAATTGTTGCGTTTAGAGACAGAAATCAAGGCTTTGATTGGAGGAATGACCGGTCAAGTTTCTCCTTCTCCTCCAATCTGCTTTCACCTTGGTCCCGCTGCACCTTCTAACGTGACTTATTACACCTAGACGGAGGGAATCGTACGAGATATGGTGGCACACTGACTTAGGTCGAATACAAGTGCCCAAAATTGTGTGCATGTTATAATAAGAATTCATTTAAAATAGTACGTGAGCAAACAGAGGGATCAATTGGACAGTGTTCCCGAGGAGTAGCGAGATGTGTGAGGTAAGATACACTGCTGGCGCTTTTAATTTTTCTTATTAATTTGTTTGTTTCACCCTCTGACTGGTGGGACCCAACGTACTATGTGGAGAGAGGTAAGGTGACTAAGGCTGCATTATTTCTGCACCACTTTGGATAGTCTTACCACCAAAGCCACATGACACGATTATGATTTAAATCCCAATGACTCCCACACAAAAAAAAATACGGCATGCTTGTCACACGAATGCAGGAATGTATAAAAGGTTATTTTCCTATCGTTGAACATAACGGGAGGGTTGTGTAGCTGGTTAGCCTGTTCGCTCATCAAATTTGAGGTCTCATGTTCGATAACTACACTTGAGCATAATTTGTGCCAGGAAGATTCTTTGACTGGTCAAAATGGATGGATACGGAGCTATACGATCTCGTAGTGACCGTATAATCACCTCATCACGTATAAGATGCAGCCTCGGCGCTTGTTTTCTAGGGTTTGCACTCTTCACACTCTCTCCAGTATATATATACACGCTGGAGCCTCAACGCTTGTAGTTGCTCTCTTCACACTCTCTCACCCTCTCCAGATCTAAACAAGACTTCGTTGGCCTCTCTCTCTCCTCACTGTTGGTCTGCTTGTAGTTGCTCTCTTCACACTCTCTCACCCTCTCTAGATCTAAACAAGACTTTGTTGGCCTCTCTCTCTCTCCCCTCACTGCTGGTCAAACAGCCGGCAGGATCCGTCCGTCGGGAATGGAAGGAGGCTTAACGCTGTCGCCGTCGGTGAGGGAGGGAATTCACTACTGGCGCAGCTGTTCACTTTCACCCAACGGCAGCGCGGGAGGACCTCCGACCCCTTCTTCTTCGCTGTCGTGCATAGTTGGGTCGAACGGCCTCCTGTCGCCCACCGAACCACACCCCAAGAACCTTAAGGTATAATTTACTTATTCCACATGCATTGCTCTAGCTGCATGTGGGCTTTTTCCGCTTCTGCACTCGAATCTAGGTGTTGGATCAAACAGGAAAGTAGTGGGGAAAGTTGAATACCATGAATCTAGGACGTGGTTCAAAGAGGAAAGGAATGGGGGAAAGTAGTGGGAAAAGTTGTATAGCATGAATCTAGGACGTGGTTCAAAAAGGAAAGGAAGGGGTAAAGTAGTGGGGAAAGTTATATCGCATGAATCTAAGACGTGGTTCAAAGAGGACAGGAATGGGGGAAAGTTGTGGGGAAAGTTGTATAGCATAAATCTAGGACGTGGTTCACAAAGGAAAGGAAGTGGGGAAAGTACTAGTACAGACTGGCTATCCAGCACCTACGTTGGTCGAAAAGGGAAAACAATGACAAACGCAGTACGCACATCTGTAACGAACTGATCTTTTGTTTTGGGGGACAAGGCTATAGAGTTTGAGCAGGACTAGATTTGTTGCGCTCACATAGGGAAAGGTGTCTAAAGATAACAAAACTGGGACCAACACAAATATGCTCCTTGGTTGTTTGTTCTTTGTTGGAACAGACTGTGCATCACCCCAATACATCGGTAGATGCACATGGTGCTGGTGCGTCCACTGTCCTGTGCAACTCTTTAGCTGTTGTTAATCTAAGGCCCTGTTTGGTTAAAAACTCCCTAGTCCCTACCTGCTAGGTTCCAGGGACTAAACATGGACTAGAGGTTTTTAAATGACATCCTAAAAGACCATGTTACCCCTAGTAATGAACTAATAGAGACAAGGTGCGATGCGTGGCAGGGGCAACTGTTGGAAAAAGTCCCAAAAAGACTCTCCCTCGGGGTCTTCTTTCTTTAGTCACAAATGCCCACTTTTAGTCCCTAAAAGTCCCTCGTGTTTGGTTTAGATGGGACTAACACGGAGTTTTTTTAGTCCCTCCACCAAAATGTCCCTGTAAACAAGCACCCTCTAATAATGCCGCTGGAAAATTGATGCAATGCCACAGTTAAAAGCAAATTACATGTTTAACGATTTTTATTGTTAATATAATCTCTCTGTTAATATTAATCGATGCCACCATTTGAGAAATGCTACTGTCTTGCTTTCTTTCCCATTTAGATAAGGTAGATGCTTCTTTTGTTGGCTTCTCTGTCATCCACCGTTATTGACCACTAGTTGTTTCCTTTGCACCTCTGTGTAAACAGGGTTATCTACTTCACCTTGTTGCCATTGTGACCTTTTGTTGCACTGCACAAAACACTTTTGTTTTAAGAGTGTTTTGTGCAGTTCAACCAAAATGTCACACCTACAACGTTGCTTGATTGCTTGATCTTAGTGGAACTGCACAAGAGATCTTACTTCCTATCCGTGTTGGCAAATTTGGTTCAGATCTTCTTCTTGTGAGTTGTTTGAATTCCGCGTCATGAGAGGTCAGTACTAGCCTTCTTTCACATGATTCTGCAGTGTGCTTTCATATGTTGTGCTACTTGTATGGTAATGTTGCTTGATTTTAGTGAACTGCACAAATGGAGACAAGACTTCCAATCTGTATGTGCACCGCAATATCCCATTGAGGTATGATAAGGATATTTCACAATTGTTGGCCTGTATTTTGCCACTTTCATCATAAAATTAATGTCACTGTTTAGTGCTATACTTGTCCAACCTGATTGACATGCCAAATCTTACATTGAAGGCGAAGCTTGTCTGTTATTGAACCAAGTGATGAAGGAGAAGAACAAGCGGAAGAAAAACAAAAATCAACTCCTGGTACTGTAAAGAAGCACTGGAATTGTGATGACACAAGTAATGATATAGTTTTGCATCTTAATTTATTGCTATGGCTGAACGAGCAATTGTTTTGCCACTGATTTGATGCCACTCTTAATGTAACTAAGTAGAAAGTGCGGCTTACCGCACCCGGCAGCATAGCTGCCGGGTATAGTCATGTTCAATCCATTTATACAACCACTGAAGCATTTCAAGTATAAAATATTGCAAACACAAAAATGTTCATGTAGAGATGGTACTCCTTAAGGAAGGGTTGTCATGATATAAAGGAAAATACATTGCAAAAACCGATCACTCAAAACACATAAAAATGGCAATAGATATTCTAACATTAAGGAAAACATGCAACACCATCGCTCGAACCCAGCATCCAATTCTCTCATTTCAAAGCTTAAATAAAAGACTGCATGAATAGTCGATAGTTGTACAGATCCAGCATGAATAAATCCTTGTCTAATCCAACATTCGCTGAAGAAACAAAATAAAAAGAACATTGGAGTGATAGCATAGAGAGGCATCATCGACATCTGAGGCACAGACCGTGTTGGGGATGACATTGAGGAATGTCATCCCCATCTATGTATCCTAGATGTTGGGGATGATAAAGCAATTCGATGTGTACATTCAAAGGCATATCCACAAGTGATATTGAAGTAGGCAACACCACATAACTAAAGTCCTCTTTGAGCTCATTGTTCATATGTGTCCAACAATACTTAAGCAAACTGATACCAAGTTACTATGCAACATTTTGATGTTTTTTGTTCAGGCTTAGCTAATGTGCTCTATATATCAAAAGAAAACCTCTATTTGTTTTCTGGATCACATCGTGTTGAACATACCAGTAATGCATCCTTGACGGATGCAGTCATATCCAACCCGGTAACAAAGCAATTGGAGCATTGTATATATAAAGTAAAACGTAAAGATTCAAAGTGTCAAAGTCCATTACCTATCAGTGAGGCATTCTCATAGGAAATGCAGCATGATACATCAAGTTCCAGTACCTTATATACAAAAAGAAAGCCACAGACGATCTCCACATGATGGGTCATGGTATCCACAACAAAGCTTATATGTGCACAAGAAGTCATGTTAATTATACATTAAGCGACTTTACATCACTGATACAACTCATTCATCCAAACACCGACTGATGTAAGCTAATCTTACATAGCATAATGGGGAAAAAAGAGTACAAAGCGCATATATGATGTACCGGGCAAAATAAAGTACTTGGTTCTATAAATTAGTTAATGTAAGTCACCCAAGACTTGATCATCAACACCACTGTTTATGAATAAGATCATTGTCGCATTGCTACAAAAAACTTGCAACGCCTAGAAGTACTTGGTAGGTGTTTTCTGATACAACTATAAATACCTACGACTACTCGGATAGGAATAAAATCCTCAGACTCGCCATGAGACTCCAACCTCGCCACCCAAACAAGGTGTGCAAGCATCTCTTGAAGAGAACACCTAAAATATGACAAATCAGTAAATTTTACTTGTGGTAATAATTTCAAGAGCGTTACTAACAACAGTTTTGGCAGACTAAAATACAAAATGCAGCTGAGTATACTTGCAGTTGGAACAGACGAAAATAGTAAAAACTCGTTCAAATCCTTGCAAAGCAAAAGAGATTCTTGTAACTGATTGCTCATACCATCAAAAACTCTTTTAAGACTGAAAAATATAAATTACAGAACCTAACTTTGAAAAGAGTCATCATGTGCATCGTATGCTGAATGTAGGACACGAACTGAGATTGCCTAAAAAACTAATCCTCCCCCTTATCCAAAAAGTGTCATGGCTTTAGTTAAAATTCGAAGTAAAGCTGAAGTAAAGCGAGGACACTTTTGGATCAGCGGGAATAACAATTAAGGAGTAAAGAATATGGGAAACCAAACATAGAAAAGATACCATTTGTTCATAGCAGAATTATTTTAATGTCCTCACTCATTCGCCCCGGACAAAAATGCATGCCAAGATTAATAAGTAGTAGATGATACATAGGATATATAAGGAACTACCAAGAAATGGACGTCAATGCACTGTTTAGTGAGCTAGTAGGAAAAAAATGAAGAAAATAGTTCACAACTGAAAATTTAGTTGTTCTGATGTCATACTAAAGAGCACATCATATACAGTATATCGCTTAGTACTTAGTAGTTATCATTCTTCAGAAACACTGGAAACAGTAAACAACTACAAATGTGACACGGAAAATGTGATATAAGAATACAAAGGCCAAAGAAAAGTCATGTTGAATGGTCACATATATAAATAAGGATGAGTATAACATAGGCCTGGCATCGTATATGCTGTTGAAAGAAATAATTGAGCAGTTGATTTAGCCTGGCACTTAAAAAATAGACCAGAATGACCAGGTGAACAGAAGGTTAAACATAGACCCTCGAGAAATAATAACTACATGGAAATATTAAACACACAATATGATTACCCTCTTGTGCATCTTAATTAAAAGCAGATTGTATGTTTAAGTTGAAATGTGCATGCGAATACTGTATAGACCAAGAGCAAATCCCAAATCAGTTCACCCACTTTACAGAAATTAAGAAACAAACAAAGAGAACAAAATACAAGAACACGAACCTGTAGCAGTGAAGGTGGTAAAACATATGTAACAGAGCCGTAGCAAACGTGTCCATAGACATAACCATAACAATAACACCCGGCCATCTTCTCCACCATGCGACGCCGTCCGGGCTGCGGCGGCGTTCGCGGTGCTCCACCACGCGACCGCGTCAGGCTGCCAGCGGCACTGCCCCCACGCGATGGAGACCTGGCCCGTCCCCACTCCCCACGCGACTGGCGACCACACTGCCCTGATGCAACGGCGAGCCGGCGCCGTCGGGGCCACTTGACGGGAAAGACAACCTTGCAGCCTCGGTGTTGTCCTATCTGGCGGCGACCCGGTGACCACGCCACTGCTGCACCTGTTGGCGATCCGGTGGCCTCAGCGCTACCCCGACGCGAGGACGGCCCAATGGATGCGGCGCTGCTCTAATCTGAGCCCGACCTGACGAACTGCTTCAGCACTGCCCATGCAACGGCGACCTAGTGGCCTCGACGCTGCTCGATGTAATGGCAACCTTGCATCAAAGGGGCTGCTTGCACACTGAATGTTGCAATGCCCTGTTTCTAACTGAATGTCCAATGGTGCTTGCATGACTGAACGTTGCTACCTGAAGCAGAGTAGCAGAAAATGTTGCTGATGCAGTACATCTGTACGCTTTACCTCATGTGTTGGCTTCTCTTGGAGCATGTATGATCCGTGGTGGCACTTTGCCTTGGCATTGTGATGTTCCTGATTGTGTAAGCTCATTTCCTAGCCATGTGTCTGTGAGTCCTGGGTGTAGTTCATGGCGTCCAAGCATAGTTTGTTTTGGTTGTTGCAACTATGTACATGGTTTTCCCCCAATCTGATGTAGTCCATGGATATATGATACTGAATATTGGATGTATATTTAATTTTGTGTGATTCGGTGGCTGTGAATTGGTTGTAGAAAATTGCCAAATCGATGGATCTTGCCACGATCAGGTATAATGTTGTAGATACATATATAAAGTGGTTGTCATGACCAGTTTGTATCACAAGAAACTAAGTAAACACACACACAACACCGACATGCGAAAGGGATCATGAGACAATCGTGTCATCCCAAAAACCGATCAAAGCGACGGGGTACGCTAACAACCTAAGACCAAATCGCAGGTTGGCTTACTTCACTAACTGAAGAAAATTCTAACTGATGAAACTGAATTCTAACACCTACAACACTGACTGACGAACCTGAAACTTTGAGATCACATGTTAACTGAAAGTGAACTCATCCCACACATCTTTTGGCAATTTAGTCTGCTGCTATCAAGTACAAACATAACCCATCTATGTATGAGTGGATGATGCGTTGGATGCCAGAGTACAGTGAACAGTAGCAGGCAAGAAAGAAAACCAGTAATGCATGAATTGTCAAATCAGTAGTGGGACATGCTCATGGTGTAGATTAGCGGGTAAGAACAGAAACCAGCAACAATGCATTAGCTGTTAAATCAATAGTAGAAAAGGTAGAAGAAATCACCTGAGAAGGAGCTGCTCCTCAAAGAAATGACCAAGGACTCCGCCGAACGCTGAATATGGTTGACCAAATTGCTTTACTGCAGCATGCAATTCCCAATGGGCGAGATCATGTCCATTCTACATGATGACGTTAGAATATCAGTTAGAATACTTCTATAACAAATTCACAACTAAGGCGCTAAAATACAAACTATTTACTGCCATATATAGAGCAATCTATAAGGTTGTAAACTTCAAATAGCAATCTGGCAAAAAAGGAGATGTCCACATATATGCATCTAATAAAATCGAGGAACATATAGACATTGTATAGAGGCTGCATCATTTAATTCGGATGAGAGGGAGTACTTCTTTTCGTGAATATCTTCACAACCCTATACTATTTTTTTGCAGGAAATCAGTCCTATACTAAAATGCTAAATTTCCACCTCGTCTCCCCTTAGCCATTATGCTGAACCCAGCATGTAATTAAGGTGAACCAGTGTAGATTTTGTCAGGCTTGATCTCTGAAAGTAGATGAGAAAACAGTTTCCAAGACAAGCAATTTAAGATCTGATACTCATACATCTATCGAGTTGGAACTGAACCCATTTGTAAAGATACCTTGTGCAACATGATATGCAGTATAATTAAATCCTTAGCTGGCAAAATTGGAGAATAAAATAATATAAAAAGTCTATTACACACAGGCCAGGTTTGTTGCACAAGCCTCTGCTAAGATTGTAATGTCATGTACCATGCTAGTAGCAAGCAAAGTAATCATGAATAATATAAGAAGAGAGCATTAACGTGCACATGATGAATGAGAAGGTACTGTGTGTAGAGGAAAGTTTAAGCCGGTGGAGTATGTCATTATGTCGAGGTTCAGTTTTCTGGTCCTAAAGTGAAAACAGTACACGAAATTAAGAAACTGACCAATGTTGTTGTTTTTAAAATCGGTTCAGCACTACTAATAGATCTTCGTTGGAACCAAACAATGTTCAGAAAGAGGCCACTACATAATTGATGGGGCAACAGTAGGTACACATGGGACTCCACATCAACACCTCTCATGATGAATGACCTTAACCTATCAATATCATTAAAGTTAATTCTAAAATTAGATGGGAGTAAGGCGAGCAAAGAGGGCCCAGGAAGTAACTAAGGGACCAAGTGAACATACATAGCTGAACATAATGGAACACTGGAGATGCTATATAAATGAAGATATACATTAACTTGCTTAGCAAGACCAATGGAAAAAAAGCTAGGGAGCACAACTTTGTACCATCTACTTTTATTATTGATTCCTAATTACACAGTATAACCAAATAAAAGAAAAAAGGCGCGAAGATTTGGCTCAAAGTATGATAAAACTCATGATTGATCTACTCGATCAGATTGTCATCGTCATCAGGCAGTAGCCGCAGCGCAGGCTCAGCTTTGTGCCTGCACAAGTTACACCAAGTGATTTGAACTGTCGAGCGTTTTCAACAATTGATTCAAAAGTGAACCACTGATTCAGTTACGTTCAGTTCCACTACAAAATTGGAAGATACATATAGTAATAAGCAATTGCAGAAAAAAAACTAAGGCATACCATGTGTAACTTAATTGTCTGGCTTGACATCATTGTTGATATAAGAACTATAAACCTTCTTTCCTGCACAGGAAGAAATGTAGCTTATGGTTTGTTAACTAATGAGGATCAGTAGTGCTGCATAGCATCATTCAATGCAACTGGGGCCAGTGGAAAACAAATATTAGATCCACCTAAAAAATAGCAGATCGATGTGCAAAACTTTGCTTACAACAAATATGCAGTGATATGAGATCAGTCAAAAATTAGTGGATCAATAGGCCCAAATCCATGGCCAATCTGCAATCCATTAGCCATGAACCCATGTACAGACTGCATTTTCAGCCTAGCTAGTAAACATTTCAAATGGTAGCATAGCACAAGAAAGAATTTGCAAATTACATAAAACCCACACTCTCCCTAAAGAGTATCACATCCCCATGAATTTTTCATAGTAAATGGACTTTGTAAAATACACTTTTGAATCTGAACAACTCTCTGACGATTGACGAATACCTTGGGTGGAAGAAGAGAACCAGCCTTTTCACGGCCCTTGGTATCTACGGGGGCCTGGCCAGATAACCTAATGTTTTTAATACCTCCAAGAACTGCTTCCCAATTTTCTGTTAATGTCCCACTCAAGAAAATATTTTGTGTCATATTTATGTCTTGAAATTAAAAGGTTCAGGCAACATGAACATACAGAATAAGTGAGATAACTCATCTCAAATGTTTTCCTCAAGGGGGGTTGCTGCACAGAATAATGTACAAGCCACGATTGAAGAAACAAACACATACATGCAACTACTGACTCTTAGCATTCATAGTAGCCTTAAGAAATGCCAAAATATAAGCGCATGGTACATGTAGAGCAATTTATTGACGAATAATGATAGACTTTTAGCATTCATAATAGTTCTTGAGCAATGCAAAATATAAGCAGATGGTACATGTAGAGCAATTAATTGAAGAGCTCTGATTGTCGATCAAACCATTTAGAGAAAACATATAAAATTACCTGGTGAACTGTTCTTATTTGATGATGCTGGTACCCTCTTTGTAGTTACTGACATTTTTGCCTCGGCCTTCACATATCAAAAATCTTCGATGTCTGGAACAATACCAACCTACATATGTGTAAATATTTTCTTCAGTGGGACATGAATTGGACCAAAAACCAACAGTAGAAAAGGAAGCACTACTAAACTGACAACACGAATGCACAAATGCACTAAAAGGTTTAAACTCCAGTTGTGCAATTACAATCTTAGAATAATTGAACACTCAAGCGGACAGTAAGGTGCTCCCTCCCTCCCTCCCTCCCTCCCTCTCTCTCTCTCTCTCTCTCTCACCGCGCGCGCACGCACGCACACACACAGAGGAGTAGGGAGAGGGACGCACATGGCAATGGCCTTCATTGCCCGCTTCTGGTGTCCCGAGCCAGTCCAAGGCTTGCCACCGCTGCTGCTGCAGAAGCAGCCGTCGGGCGCACTGCAGAATCGGGGGTGGCACACCTCGACTCGTGCTCCGCCTGCCAATCGCCAGCAGTTAATGAAGAAGAGGAGAGGGGTTAGGGTTAGGAAAGGGGACTGAGAGAGCAAGAGAGGACTGAGACGGGCTAAGAGAAGAGCCGCACTTCTCCTGCCGAGTGCACGCGAGGACGACGGCGACGACGACGACGCCAGGGATGCGGATGACGGGATCCGGCAGGCCGGGAGAAGGAGCCGGCGGCGGCGTGGGGGCAGCTAGGGTTGGCGGGTTGAGGCTGAGCCCCTTGCCGCCCCGCAACGCCCTTGGGCTTCTGGGCAGGGAAGGAGCACCTGGAGCTCAAGCTCGTCCATGGCGATGGGGAGGAGCGCCGTGGTTGGTGGGAGGAAGAACGCGGGCGCCGGAGCCGCCGCCGCCGTCGCCAGATGAGGAGCGAGCGAGGGAGAGAGGCGGTTGCGTGGGAGGGAGGGAGATGCGGGGGGAGGAGGAGCGAGTGCGGGGAGCGGCGACGGCGGCGGCGGGGCAGGGAGGGGCGCGAGAGGGAGAGAGAGAGGCGGGCGCGGGAGGGGGAGAAGGAGGCGAGTGGGCTGGAAGGGGAGGGGAACGACGGTCTCTACGGTCTTTCCCCTGCCTGCGCTGTAGGATCTTTTCCTAGCCAGGTGAAATGACGAGAATGCCCTCGGCGGGGCAGCGTAATTACGCGCGGTGGCACGGCCGGGCGGGACACGGCTGTAGGGAAAATATCCGACGACGGCTGGAGACGACCGAGCCCGAGATCCAACGGCCAGAACGCAATCAGGAAACCGATCCGACGGCTGAAAATTCAAACGCACTGGGAGGCTTCATTTTGTTCCGGACTCTAACAATGGGATACGTAATTATCTCTATTTGTGCAAACGGGGATCTTCTTTGAAGATACTATATATTTTAGTGGAACTGCACAAGAAGATGTTGGAAACATTAATCTAATCGAGGAGTATATAGTACGCATGGCCACCACAGTAGATAGCAACAGATGGTTCTGGAGAAGTGCTTCATCTGTATGCTCTACACAATAAGCCTCCTGACAAAGGTTGGTACTCGCCCACTGATTTCATCCATATGATTGAGCTTTGTCATCTCTATTGGTGTTGTGCTATTGTTTTGATACTGTCATCAAAAAGTGGTATTGTCCTCGAGAAGTGCTTCATCTGTGTTGTTTTAAATATTTTCTTTCCTTTTCCCGAGCAAATAGGGATGCTAGCATTTAGTTATCCTCTTGTCTTTGCACAACAGGATCATCCTCCTCTGAAGAAGAATATGGAGTACGTGAAGTGACTAGGTCCAATTATGCCAGGATGAAGAAGCCATGTCTATCTTCTCATCAGAAGGAGCAGTTGAAGGATGGTTACATTACCCCCCACAAGACTAAACTAACTTCAGCTCAGAAGGACTGACAAATCTACATTTTCTTGCTGTGATGCGCGAGTACAATGTTGTTCTAGGATTCTTTCCGGTGAGTTCCTTTTTCTAAAAGTGTGCTCTACATGGACCATGTAGGTGCCTGTTTAAACTGTCAATTCATAGTATAGTTTGCTTTATACTAATCACTTTTTTGTATTTGTGCAAACAGGGGTGCTCGGCTTGATTTCAATGGGAACTGCACAAAATGTTCATGAATACATAGAATCATTCATTTCCACCACAAGAAAGGAGATGCCGATAAGTTCAAGGCGTTGCAACATATAAGGGCAAAATCATACAAGCTACGCGCGAATTTGGTTGATTTTGGTGGAGCTGCACAAAAAGAACAGCTGGTTTATTTAGCACGAGGTGCCATGTCAATGTCCGAACTGATGGCAAATCCTGCCCATTCCACAATCGTAGGCATTTGATATTTTGGAATGGGAAAACCTTGTCAAATTTTGTTCATTGATTTTAGCAAGAAGACATGCGTTTGATATTTTCGAATGGGAGGCCCTTTGTTGTCAGCAGCGTCGATCCATTTTTTCTTTATTCTTTAGTTGTGAAGTAAATATTGGCTCTGACATGTGAATCGCTGAGATCTGACATGTGAATCGCTGAGATGCATAATCATCGATTGTTTTGAATGTTCTCTATGAATTGCCAGGCCTGTGTGTTTGATTGCAATGTACAGGAACGCTAAAAAGCTGCTCAAACTCTTTGTACTCCTTCTGTTCCTTTTTACTTTGCACATTGTGAAAGTGCATACTTTTTTCTATAAGATTGGTCAAAGTAGAGATACTTTGACTACAGAAAAAACTTGTATGCAGACTAGAAAGGACCGGAGGGAGCACATGTGAAACCGTTGCAAATGAGGTGATCACCCTGGGAATAATGCTAGTACGTATTGTTTTGCATGTTCATCCAATGCCAGTGATACAAGAATTCGAACTAATCGAAATAAATTCATTCATATACGGTCGGATTTCATTACATTTCATACATTCTTCAACTAAAAAGGGGTGCGCTGGAGGTATAATTAATTAAACGAAGCTTCCCACCTGTGTCCGGCTGAGCCGAACAGAAGCTTCAGTGACTTAACTGCAGGTGCAGTTGCGTAACTGACATGTGGCCCAGCAGGCATCTGGGCCACATGTCAGTTACGCAACTGCACCAGCAGTTAAGCAGAAGCAGCGTCCTTCTCCAACATAGCTCTCCGACTCCACGTCGCCGCCAAGAAGCTAACCGGCCGTCAGTGGTCAACCCGCCTAGCTTGTCATAGTGATTAGGGAAACTAGGAGCCCAATGATCAGGATCCCCACATGACAAAAACCTTCCTTCTTGTCATTCTTCTTCTTGAAGTTCGTGTGTTGCACATCCTTCTTCTTCCCATCAAACTTTGCTTTACCATCAAACTTGCCCTTGTTCTTGAACTTATGGGGCTAGAAGTTCTTCTTCTGTACCAGTTTGGCACTAGATCCTCCCTCAATTCCTCGAGCATGTGTGTCCTTTGCTCTTGCCTTTTCTTCCACATCAAGAGTGCCAATGAGATCCACGAAGAAAGAAGCTTAGTGATGATACCTCCGGCAACAAACTTGTCCGGTAGCATACAACTGAAGTGCTCAAGTTCTCTAGCAAATGACTGTATCTCATGAGCTTGCTCAACCACGGAGTGCTCTTCAATCATCATGTAATCATAGAATTGCTCCATGATGTACAACACAGTGCCAGCAACCGGAGGGTAGCAGCGGTGGCCTTACTTGGACCCGAGCGGCGGCGACCTACCGTGTTCTACTCTTCCTCGTTTTCTCTGTGGCGCGGCCTCGTTGGCAGTGGGGCGGGGCCGCGGCGGAGACGGCGATGTCCTATGTCTCGTTGCCGGTGGGCAGCGCCTCGGCGGAGCGGGGGAAATCCCCCCTTGTTGCCGGCAGGGTGGGGCCTCGGCGGAGCAGGCATTGTCCTCTGCCTCGTTGTTGGCGTCGCGGGGCCTCAGCGGAGCAGGGCCTCGTCGACGCCAGCGGAGCGGGGACTTGTCGGAGCCGGCATTGTCCTCTGCCTCGTCCTCGATCTCGCCAAATAGCGCCTCGCCCGCTTCATCGCCCTCTTTGTAGGCAGCCGCAGCCTCCGCCACCCGCATGCGGTACCGCCAGCGCTCGAGGCGGCCGTTACGGGCGGAGCGGTACTAGTCGAGCAGCGCCTCCTGCTCCACCCGCTCCGCGGCGATCTGCTCCTCCGCCTGCTGGTGCTCCTAGAGGAGATGGTGGTTGTAGGCGGCGTCGGCCTGCGCCTCCCGGAACTGCTCCTCACGCTTCTGCCTCACCGTGTCCATATATTGGGCACGGGCCTCGCCGATGGTCATGGTGCAATGCACCGGCGAGGACGGCGCGGAGGAGGGGGTTGGCGCCGGATCGTCGACTACCATGTTCTCCATTGGGACGTCGTCGTCCTCCGGCTGCCTGCCGGCTGCCATCTCCTTGTGGTCCGTCGTCCGCCCGTCCCGAAGAGCGCTGGAGCGCGAGGAAGCCATGGTGGGCAGTAGTTGTGTGGACAGGAGAATAGGTACGGATGTGGATGACTGCGGCTATGGCCGGCACAACAGTTTATATAGCAATGGTGGGCGGCGGAGGGACGGACGTGTGGCGCCGAGTAGCCGCCTCGGCAACCGTGTATCATTAATGTGGGTGGCAGAAGGGCGGACGGACGACACTTGTGTCGTTTGAAGGCGGAGCAATCGCATGCACCAGTAAGCGGGGCGGGCGGCGCTGAACGTTTCGGGCGGAAAGCGTGCGCGGGCGAGGGAGGCGGTCTGGGTGGGCCAGGGCAGTCAGACTCGTGCTTGGCAGCGGCTTGGTCCAGCAGCCGGACATGCTGGCTCGCCAGCTACCTCGCCGAGCTGAGCGATGACAATCAAACGATGGACGTAGCTTCCGACCAGGAGCCGGCGCCACTGTCCAAGCCGGTTCATGCCGTGTTCACATAGAGCAGGTGCGGCCGCACTTCGACGCCCTAATGGCGGAAGAGCTACCAGCGCAGGAGGACCTGTGCTGCAACCTCCGTCTCCTCAACGAGCACCGGTGAACAAGCGAACGACAATGCCGTCGCGGACATGTGGCCCTATGATCCTGGCTTCCCGAATGAGCAGTGGGCACTGTATCAGACCATCCGTAGGGCCCGTGAGGCCCTCTCCGTCGTCCTTCGAGTTGTTGCGCTCGCCGTGGCGCCGCCGTCTCGCGTTGTCAACATGGTCAACGGACATGAGGATGAGGAGATGACTTTACTTGGAGAGGATGACAGTGGGGACCCACCAGGGCCATAGCCGCACATACGCAAGTGCCTCCTTATTAGTATATAAAACTATTTTTTGCTTCCTCCTGGTTTCCTGACATCACGGTCCCACACCATTGTCAACCTATGTAGTCAATAAACGAAAGAATTGCACAAGAAGCGGCCGACAGCTGGGACCAAGCAGCTCGAGCAGTATTTGTGTTTTTGAGGTGTGAGCACTACAGAGTTTTTCTTGAGCGATGTTTAGCCCAGATATTAATTTTTCTCCTATGAACAACAACGAAAACATCGCTGCAGCTATTAACTGGGCGGGATGTGGCTCGTCTAGCCCAGGCCAGATATCCAGCCCAGATATTAATTTATTTCAAGCTGAAAATGTCTAGCCCAGCTACTCCCTTTTTAGGAATACCCAGGCAAGGTCATGTTCTTATTCTCCGCCCCGCTGGGCTGCAAATCTTTTCTAGGAGGGATGCATTAGGCTTAACAAGAAAATGGGCTTTAAAAATAATAAATGGGATGTAATTATAAAAACTGGGCAGTAACTATAAAAAATGCACCAAACACGTAATTACTTTATAAAATATTATTTTTGGATATTGAAAATTTTAATTTCATTAATTGTTGCGAGCGCAATGTTTCGTTGGATTTTTACGTAATATAAATTTATATTGAAATTGTATTTAATCTGACTAGAAATTTCGGGATAAAAATATTTCGGATCCCATCAAAATGTGGGAAATTTTATTGAATTCTGTTTTGAACGGTTGGTTGAAATGGGCTGTACTTTTAACAAACTATAAATGGGCTGTAGTAAATTCCATTAGAATTCAAAAATTGGCTGCACATTCTTACAAATCTCAAATGGGCTATAAGTTCTCTGCCACACACTTGTGGCCTTACTAAGTTGACGCGTCCCCTAAAAAAAAGAGTTGACGCGTATGCAAGGCTTTGTCAACTTATAGTCAACACACGGTTCTAGCAGCAGTGGCCGTTGGATGTCCATCCAACGGATGCCGTGCTTCTTCTTCAATCTCGGATATTCTAGCTTCACCCGCCCAAAAAATGATTCCTCCCCCTGACATCTGGGGCGCACCGTTTCGGAAGCTGACCTGTGGGCCTACTAAGTTGACGCGTACCAAGGGCTTTGTCAACTTAGTCAATATAAACGATTCTAGCTGCAGTGACCGTACGATGTCCATCCAACGGCCGTCGTGCTTCTTCAACCTCTGGTCTTCTTGCTCCAGCCGCCCAAAGCAGCGCCGGTCATGCCGCCTGCTCCTGCCTCCCGTGGCCGGTTGTGCTGCCGCGCAGGCCTCACCGCCCCTTACTACTCCCACCGCTAGCCAGGCCATCCCTCTACTCACCCACACCCCCTGTTATTCCGCGGTGACGGTAGCCTCACACCGCAGCCGAACCAGTGAACCCTCGTACTCCTCTCCGTGCGGGCTTCCACTGTCGCGTCTTCCCCGGCTCCGCGTCGTCCCCTTCCTAGGCCTCGCCGTCGTCCACCGCCCTGGTGCTCTCGGCGCGGCGTGGTCAACATGGTCAAGGAACGGCTTCCATCGGACGTGGACTGTACGTGGAGAGGCTGACAGCTAGGTCCACGACGGCAGCAAGGAAGTGCCTCCTTATTACGCGGAAAATAATGATTCCTCCACCTGACAGCAGGGATCCACTGGACGGGCCACCGTATTTCGCAAAAAAAATGTTTCCCCCCTGACTGCTGGGACCCACCGGATGGGCCACCGTATTGCAAAAAAAAAATGTTCCCCCCGCTGTCAGCTCGGACCCACCGGAAGTACCTCCTTATTACGCACAAAAAAAATGAATACTCCCCCTGCTGGTTGGGACCCACCTTGGTGGGAGGCTGACTTGTGGGCCTACTAAGTTGACGGGGACGGAGTGCTTTGTCAACTTAGTCAATATGAACGATTCTAGCTCCAGTGACCGTACGATGTCCATCCAACGGCCGTAGTGCTTCTTCAACCTCTGGTCCTGTTGCTCCAGCCGCCCAAAGCAGCGCCGGTCGTGCCGCGTGCTCCTGCCTCTCGTGGCCGGTTGTGCTGCCGCGAAGGCCTCACCGCCCCCTACTATTCCCACCGCTGGCCAAGCCATCCCTCTACTCACCCACACCCCCTGTTATTCTGCGGCGACGACAGCCTCACATCGCAGCGAACCAGTGAACCCTAGTACTCCTCTACGCGTGGGCATCCACTGCCGTGTCTTCCCTGGCTTCGCGTCGTCCCCTTCCTAGGCCTCGCCGTTGTCCACCGCCCTGGTGCTCTCGGCGCGGCGTGGTCAACATGGTCAAGGAACGGCTTCCATCGGACGTGGACTGTATGCGGAGAGGCTGACAGCTGGGTCCACGGGCGCAGCAAGGAAGTGCCTCCTTATTATGCGCAAAATAATTATTCCTCCACCTGACAGCGGGTACCCACCGGACGGGCCACCGTATTTCACGAAAAAAAACGTTTCCCCTGACTGTTGGGACCCACTAGCTACATCTTCGCACGCAAGGAAGTGCGTCTGGGCAAAAAAAATGATTCGCCCCCCTGACTGCTGGGACCCACCAGCTTCATCTTCGCACGCAAGGAAGTGCCTGACAGTCGGGACCCACCTGTTCGAAGCGTACGTAGCGTTGTCATTCTGGTCACGAACATGTACGTACATACTGGTCGATGTAGAGGCGCGCACGTGTCGTAGTAGAGGCGCGCACGTAGCATGTACACGTACGTACAACGGCCAGTGCACAAGAAAAAGAAAATACGGCCACGTACGTACATACGGGCAGGGTCTCGAATGCCTACTCGCGCATACGTACGGCCAGGGCTCGTGTACATGGCTGGGTCGGAACGGAGAAACTACGTCATTGTCGTGTTCATGGGGAGCCAACCGGCTGGGTCGGAACGGAATGCGTCGTCGTGTTCATCGGGAGGGCTTGGACGGAACAGCCGATGGAAACGAGGCTTAGCGTACCGCAGAACGGAGGAAACGACCTTGTGTTCGACCGGCCACGGTCGAAACGGGATCCTGTTCATTGGGAGGGGTCTGGCGTACCGCAAAATGGAGGAAACATACCTCCTACGGTCGAAATGGGGGTCCTGTTGACCGGGAGGGGTGTGGCGTACCGCAAAACGGAGGAAACGGACTTGTGTTGGAGCGCTACGGTCGAAACGGGGGGTCCTGTTCATCGGGAGGGGTGTGGCGTACCGCAAAACGGGACTCCATGGGATACTGTTCATCTCCACCGTCGACCCCCTCCAGCCTCCACGGGCTACTGTTCATCCACCGTCGACCTCCTCCAGCCTCCACCTGCGACTGTTCATCCACAGGCTCCTGTTCATCCAGCCTCCACCACGCGCTACTCCATCGGCTACTGTTCAACCAGCCCTCTCCACGGGCTCCTATTCAACCACCCCTCCACGGGCTACTGTTCATCCATCCCTCCACCGTTTACTGTTCATCCAGCCCTCCACGGGGTGGTCCTGTTCATCCTGCCCTCCATGGGTTGCTGTTCATCCAGCCCCAACCGGCTCGATCGATAGGGGTCCTGTTCATCCAGAGGCAACACCACAGGGTCCTGTTCATCCACCCCACCAGGAACTGTTCATCCAAACCCCCCCAGCAATGCTCACTGTTCATCCAGAGGCAGCATCGATCGGCTTCAGTTAGCAGCAGTAGCGAAGGAATCGCTCGACCGAGTTCAGTTAATAGCCATCGCTCGATCGCTCGGGTTCAGTGCAATCGCTCGGGTTCAGTTAGAGCCCAACGCCTCGCTCGGGTTCAGTTAGAGCTCAACGCCTCACACCCACGCGCGTGCGTGTACGAGAGAAACGCGCATCGCTCGGCCCCAACCACCCACCATAACCGGGAACACCCCAATATTTTCCTCGTCCTTGCTTCTACCATGGTTTTTTCCGTCATGGACGGCCCAAAGAATGTCATGCAGCTGCGTCTTCGGCCCGCCCAGGACGAAAAGCCCATTTTCTGTCATGATTTTTTGTCATAGAATTAGGACCCCACCACATCTATGATGATACCGGGTTTTTTCACAATTATTGTCATAGAAGTGTCATAAGTATGACAGAAAAAAAATCCATTCGGCCCAAAATGTCACGCATGTGTCTTTTTTTTGGTGTGTGCTCTTGAACAACTTCTTTACTTGAAAGCTTGATCCCATCACCTGTAGTTGTTACCTTCTCATCTTTAAAGGAATCATCCCGAAGCATCCGATTCAAAAAAATTCCAATTAGGACCAAACGGAATAGACTGGTCATCCCTAGGTGTTTCAACAAATTTTAATCGTCCTTTATCAATGGCCGATTTAACTATTTGACGAAACATGTTGCAATCCTCAAAATTATGCTTGGACGAATTATGCAACTTGCAATACATTCGTCCCTGGATTGATGGCTTCACATGGTGATCAAGTACTCTAATGTAATTATTTTTCAGCAACAAATCAAATATTTGATCACACATGCTTGAATTGAAGGTATACTTCTTGTTTTCTAGCCGATGTTGGTGTGCAAACGTCTTTGGAGTTAAGCAAACGAATGGTTCAAATTTGGAATATCGCCATTCGGCTATGCATTGTGTTTTGCACCCTATCTCCGATGTATTTGGATAAGATATTATATTAGCATCAGATTTCTCAAAAGAATTTGACCTTGGCTTTAAATTTCTGAAATGAAAATAGTTAGAATACACATGTCTCAATTGAGACCAAGTGCAAGCCAAGTATGAAACAAGCAAAGCTACACAATTAGATATGAAATTTTGATAAAGCAATGGGAAAAACTTTGGCTGCAATAATAGGTCACTATCGGTCTTTATAAATGGCACAATAGGTTGACTGATATGCTCTATAAGAGTTTTATTTCTAACAAGTAAATTTCCCTTCTTCATTGGTCTTTCAAAAATATTTATGAGAATTTTTCTTATAGAAGCATCAACAATAAAGTTGCGACCAAATTGGAAGATAGGTAAATCACTTGCTAGACATACCTTTTCAAACACGTTGGGAGAGCATGATGGTTGTGTTACTTGAACGATATGTTGTTCCTCTTTCGAATAGCTCCCCAACACCTTGTCGTCCTATTTTTCTAGAACAGATTCGGCATACGTAATATTTGATTCGGCCTTTTCAATAGCCAAATTAACTTTGTTATCCAAATCACCACCTTCTTTGACAATTCTATCCACACCCAATGCTTTCTCTTTTTGGCATAATCTAGCTTGGATTGCAGTAGAATTAATAGGCTTTCCCTCTTTTATTAATTCATGTAGAACAACATTGTATTCGTCCCAAAAAGACGTAAGATTTTTCTTAATGATCCAATCTGGATAGAATTGCCCCCCGACACTTTTAGACTCTTACGGTAACGATATGTCACCAAAATTCTATAATTGTTTTGGGGGGACGTGATATGCCACGGTAGTATGTGAAGGCATTTGTGATCCTATAGAAGTTTCACTTATTCGGCCATGACCATGATGGTGCGGAGTCGAATTATGGACATCAACAGTTGCGTATGGTGCCAGAAAATTAGTAGCATGAGGTGTAGCATATGATGTTTGAGGGTAATTGGCCGAATAACTAGTAGTAGCATGGCCAATTCCCCTATCCACCGGCACGTTTGGATTAACAAACTGCAAGTTATTTGCCGATGAATAAAAAGTTGAAACACTTTGTTGCATCCTATTGGAAGTTCCTACATGGGGTGTCTCAACTTGATTAACCGAACTCATCATGTTGTTCATCGGCATATAGATTTGTGGGGCTGCCGATGCATGAGAGTTGGGATACATATGTTGCATGTTGCTGAAATTATATGAAGTTGAAGCATGAAGATTATTCTGAATCGGCTGTTGCACATAATTAGATACATGATTGATAAAACTAGGGCTAGCCGATACATTATGCTCATTAGACGATCTAGCAACAACATATGCATTATTTGCATCTACATAAGTGAATTGGGTATTCATATTACCTTCGTAGATGTCAAACCCTAGATGACGATCTCTTCATAGCAAGAACGGGCTGGAGACCGTTCAAAGCTTCGTCCCCAGCGGAGTCGCCAAAAAGTGTGTTCGCACACGAACACGTCACCGTGTACCCTCGACATCAGGGGTGATACACCGCAGCTCACGTCGAAGGAGACCCGACCGGCAGCGCGATACGCAGGACAGCCGACAGATGCTTTTGTATACCCGAAACCCCACACGCCCGGGAGGGACCCCGTCAGAGCGTGTGGCGGCTATGGGCTGCCCTAGGTCGACCTGTTCACCCCTGGGGCCTCGAGGTTCGCCGCCCTGCAAACGAAGAACGAACGAAGAACGAGAAAGAAGAAGGACAGGGGGGAGATAAAAGTAAAGGTAAAAGTGATAGATTGATTGTTCGATTGTGTGTTGTTCAATCGGCCGTCACCCCTTAGGTATATAAGAGGCGGCTGGACTTCCCGTGCAAGGAAAAGACTTGGATTCACGTCCAAAACCCTAGTCAAATTCGGATTGGTTTTGTCCGAACTTTCCAAAACTGTTCGGTTTAAACTGGCTGCACCTTGCGGGTAATTTTTGAGGTGGTAAACGACCTCGGATGGAAACAAGCCCAAAAGCAATCTTGACCGTTTCGACGAGACAAACAACTTTAATGTTGAACGTTTTAGATCTGAGATCGTCTTCAATGGCTAATTGCTCACGCATTGTATCAGACATCCATCAACATGTGTCTGATGTCCAGCGTAATATATTGATCCCTAGTTGGTCCGCACCATATTGACTGTAACTTTTGCATACGGACTCGGATTGAGATGATTTATATATGAAAATCGATCGCCTCGACAATACAAAGACAATTCCTTTAGAGTGATCCTTCATCCGAGGCAGTCTTGAAGGTGTAATCAGCCGAATAGTGTTCTAGATACAAAATTTCAGTACTTCGAACACAACTTCGGCCTTAGAGATGAGACCGGATGGCTATGACCCAAATATCAAAGTTTCTCCTTTTGACGATACGGAACTTCCTCACTTTGAGCACTTTTCCATTTGAGGCCTTCTTAATTATGTTTTCGACCATGCCAAAATCTCATGTGAACACAGCCGCCGGCGCCGTGGCCGCGCTCACCCCCGTGCCTCCATCGCCGCCTGCTGCAGCTGCTAGCCGCCGCTCCGGCCTATCGCACTGCCCGCTTTCGCTGCTGCTGGCCCCGCACGGGTGCACGCCCAGGCGCGGCCTCCTCCTCTGTAGCCCCGCCTCGCGGGGCCTAGCTCTACCGCCCCAACACGCTGGCCCGACGCCCGCCGCCACATTCGCGCCCTCCCTGGCCGGTGGTGGCCTCGGGCGCACAAGCGGGCGCCCGTGCCCGTTCGCCGAGTAGCCCGCCCGGTTGGCCTGGGCCACTTACACGCGAGGCTCAACCCCTATTAAAGAAAACAAAAAATTAAAATAAATAAATTCTAATATTAATTAATTAATTTAAAAGTTAATTAACTTAGTTAACTAGCCAATTAATCTCTAATTGGTTAAATATGTGTATGACAGGGGGCCCCACCCCCTGTTGACCAGTCAAACGTTGACTGGTCAACAGGGACCCCCTGGCCCACCTGTTAAGCCCTGGGTACACTTCTGTGTACCCTGTGTTGGTTGCATCTAGCTTTTTAGGTTTTATATCGAATTGAATTAAATTCCAGAATATTGATAAAACTTTGAAAATCATATAAATTAATCCGTAACTCGGATGAAAATACTTTATACATGAAAGTTGCTCAGAAAGACGAGACGAATCTGAATACACGGTTCGTTCGTTTGCCACACATCCCTAGCATAGTGAACGTGGAACCGTCCCCCTCCGTTTCATCTATCCGAAAATTCCAAACTTCGGGAAAGCATTCCCGGATGTTTTTCCCCTTCGCCAGTATCGCGTAGTACTGCGTTAGAACCCCCTGGCTTTGCCTGTTGCATGTCATGCATCTGATTACTCTGTATTTACTGTTTCTTCCCCCTCTTCTTCTTCGATAGACCCCGAGACTGCTGTCGATACCGCTGTGATCGACTACATCACCGGCGACTCTTCTTCCCTTTCAGCGGAGCTTCCAGGCAAGCCCCCCCTTTGATCATCCCGATATCACCCATTCCATTCTCTCATGTTTGCATTAGATTTTGCTACTGTAATTGATTGCTCCTATTCTGATGCATAGCCTGCTTTTGTACCTGCTGTTGTACCTTACATGCTTATCCTAAACTGCTTAGTATAGGTTGGTTAGTGATCCATCAGTGACCCCCACCTTGTCCTTGTTGCCCTGGCTTCATCATCGACGACTCGAGCAACGTGATCGACGACCAGATCCCGAGACCTCACATATCATCACACCCCATTTGTTGCTCGACTCTGCAGAGATATTATCGAGTGCCGAGGGTGATACCTCGTAACTCACTCCTGATGATAACTCTATAGTGTAGCTATTCGGTCGTGGTCATCTAGGGTGATTTCTCCTTTACCACTCCCGATACGACTCTGTCGTGCAACCCCTCAAGTGTGAACCTCGAGGGTGGTTCCTCTTACGTTCACCTTGATGATTAAATCGAGTGGAATCCATCGAGGGTGATTCCTCGGGGTTTCCCCCTTGATGTTTGGACACACGGTTACCTTGACTTTAATTGAGACCTTTGGGAAAGTTGGGCGGGCCCGGAGAGCACCCGCAAGATAATTACGTGGCACGCTCGGGCATTCTGGGCCCTTGCCGTAAGTGCACGAGACGGGGCGACGGGGTCACATCGATCATGAGTCTATGCTCGTCTCCACAAGCTAATAATACACTATGGTTTGGGTATTTGTTCTGAGTTGGCCTCTGGCCTTTACACACTAACCACCACGTGGGAATAGTTATGGGCCTCGACGTCGTAGTATCAACTGAAGCTTTGTCAGATGTCCAGTTCAGCATTGCGGCATGGCTGGGCCGGCACCATCCTATAGTGGTGGAGCCTGGACCCGCCCTGCACGCAACGACCCAGAGTGCAACGAGCGATGGGCCCAGACCTCGGAGTGCTTTGGATGTAGACCAGCGGGGACCTCTCTTCTGCGCCTAGGTAGGGCTACGACGTGTTGATCTTCTGAGGCCGGGCATTAACCCAGAAAAGTGTGTCCGGCCAAAGTAATCAAGCATGTTGGAAAACATGGTGCACTCCTGTAGGTAAGATTATCTATTAATAGTTGTGTCCACGGTAACGGACGTTTAGACTTATATCCTGATCTATTATAACTAGAAATGGATACGTGAGATATGTGGCTCCGGGATTGCTTTCTCGCAAGGAGTCGGGGAAGGATCTCTCGGCATTAATGCTACAACATGCTTGTTAAATATAAACTGCTATTCTTTATTCTTCTACATGCTGCAAGATGCTCGGAGCTACTTGAAGATGCTAGTCTTTGATAGGCTAGGCCTTCCCCTTTATTCTGGCATTCTGCAGTTCAGTCCACAGATACAACCCTTCCAATTGATACCAATGCATACTTAGTATAGATCTGATGCTTGCGAGTACTTTGGATGAGTACTCATGGTTGCTTTGCTACCCCTTTTCCCCCTTCTTTCTTCTTTCCGGTTGATGCAACCAGATGGTGGATCCCTGGAGCCAGAAGCCACCGCCGACGAATGCTACTATGTGGAGATCGCCGATGACCAGGAGTAGTTAGGAGGTCCGAGGCAGGAGGCCTTGCCTCTTCGATCGTTGTTGCTTTTGTGTTTGCCTTCTTAAGGCAGTCTTGTTTAACTTACGTCCGTACTCAGATATTGTAGCTTCCGCTAACTCTCTTGTGTATCGAGCTATGTATTCTAGCCCTCGAGGCCCCTGTCTTGTAATATAAAGCTTGTATTATTTTGATTTGTGTCTAGAGTTGTGTTGTGGTATCTTCCCGTGAGTCCCTGATCTTGATCGTACACATTTGTGTGTATGATTAATGTACAGTTGAATCAGGGGCGTCACAAGTTGGTATCAGAGCCGATTGCCTGTAGGAACCCCCTTTCCAACTAATTGGTCGAAGTTGAGTCTAGTCTTTGAAAACTGTTTTACTAACATGGCTGTGTGGCTTATGGGCCCACGTTGCCATTGGGTGGTATTAGGATCTTTTATTCCTTGTCTATACTCTGGGACTCTGACCTCTCTTCTATTCGGGTTAAATGATTTTGTTAACTCTAATTCTAAGTTCTCGTAAATACTTTCTCCCGGAGAGCCCCTCACTCCAGATGATTGCTTGGTGCACCAGAAGATTCTGAAGATACTCTCCGATGTTTTCCCGAGACCCTTGTACCCTACGTCATTGCGATCCCTACCACCGATAAATCCTTATGAGTAACTACCTACATTTTCATTCATACCTTCATCCCCAGTTGCTCTTGTTACTACAAGATGTCCTGAAATACTCTCCAATGTTCCGAGAATCCTATATGCTTACTGCCCTGCAGTTCCTTGCCGCGTGAATACCCCTATGAATAATTCCTCACACTTATCGAGGATTTGTTCATTCCTAGTTGATCAAGTGATTCACAAGATACTTTGAAGTACTATCCGATCTTCCGAAAATCCTCAGTAGCCTTTTACTCTTGTTCCTCCTTACCTGCTTGCATTATGGTTGCTTCCATATGTCTAGCAATGTTCGTTAGCATCCTTTGTCATTGTAAATTTGAGCATTAGATTAGATATGTATGTGAATTCTCGCAATCATCAATAACAATTAGAATCCTTCCCTTCGGCTCAGACGTCACCCTGGACATGAGCTGGTGTCCGACAAATCAAGCCTCGATTGATTGTCATTCTGAGTCTGTTGAACTTTTCCATCCTTAATCAGAGTGTTTGCTTCTGATCCATTGATTTGGAAATCATAATTCCTTTGCATTTGAGCTTGAATTAGTCAGTTGTTTCTATAGTCTGATCTCCTTGCATTCTTTCTTCTTTTGGTTGAGTATCAATGCTCACATCAGATCCCTTATGGACCACCAGATCCTTTGCTGGGTTTTATCCGACTGCGTCCTTCATATTCAGTAACCTTGTGAGCCTTTCCTCGGATACATAATGCCTTTGGTAATTGTATCCCAGCCCTTGTCAACCATACTCTGCTTCCGGGCTTGAGTTATTTACTTGTGAAGTTTGTGGCATATGTTCCTAAGATGAACCTATGGGTTGAATCTATGCCTTCCCTAAATCCGTGTGAACTCGAAAATTATGCGGGTTATACTCTACTGGCTTTCGTCAGGTAAAAAATTCAATGCTATGATGCGAGAAGTGAATGGAAAGTTGTGCATTAGAGAAGTGGGAGTTGACCTTGACCCTTTGTGTTCATGCCCATGGACCCGATATGGAACTTATCAATGGAGCTTCTTGTAATAATAATAATAATAATAATAATAATAATAATAATAATAATAATAATCCCCTTGTGAGAAGTTCATCTTGTATCTATGTTTGGTCCTTTGCAACCGTGGTTCCGACCATATTGTTCTTCTTTGATCCCATTTCTCGGAGAAGTTAAAGTACTTGTCTTCTGCAGATCACTTCATCTGTCCAACCTCTATTCTGCTCTACCCTAGAGTATTACCCACTGGTATCTCAAGAATATCACGGAACTACATAACTTCTTATGAGTTCTTCATCAACTATTATTTCTCGCCGATTCCAATTTTCCACGGGTTCTGAGTTGTTAGACACTCGAGAACACCGATAACTGATTCAAGTCTATATTTCCTTTGCATTATTTCATTTAACTTTTCTTGTAACCTAAAATATCTGAGCAGTGATAATTTCCTGCTTATGTAAACGCCTCGATGTACAACTCTGTCAGTAAGACCATGTTACTATTGTGGGTGACATTCCGGTAACCACCGTTGGATAAGAACTTTGCCTATTGGTCCGCCTCGTTTCAACGAGCAGGAAAATGGTTCTCTTCGTCCCTCGCCCTTGGTACCAACGTTGTTGCCAACATAATTGACAGTCCATGCTCTGACTTGCCTTGCTATCAATGCCCTTCCTACTTTTAACCCACATGGTGGGCCCATAACCCATAGTTCCACAGGATCGAAACCTGACTCTCTTGTACATCCCTGTCTTCCAAAATTGTTCCTCACGCTTGGCTTCGTATGTAATTCACGAGCCACCTTCTTGTGATCTATTCTGGTATCAGACGCAATACTTATTCCCATTGCTCTGAACCCCTTTTCACTCTCTGTTTCAGGCAACGAACGGTTGCCTACCCGCTTGAAACTTCTTATTGCACCTCCTTACCTTGCTCTCGATGACTTTCTTGAATTTCAACTTGAGAGATGCCTATATGCCACGTTCACTGAGACAACCCCCTGGTACCTATCTTGTGTTGAGCTCCGTCCTTCCCGAGCCTTTCCCCCTTACTCCACCCCTTAAATCTCGGGATGAGATTTCTTGTAGTGGAGGAGAATTGTGACGCCCGGATAATTAAACTACAGTAATTCGCTGCTAATGATGCCACGTCATCATGATTACTGTTATTAAACTCGCGATGTTTCAACCCCCCCCTTTTATGCAAAATTCAAAATCAAAAGTTTTCAAATGTCTAAAATAAAATGTTCATCATGTGGAAAATTTAATTTGTTAATATTCGTGGTGAACCAACATTTTTGCAAAGTGGTTTAATGCCCTAATCTAAATAAAACAGAAATATAAGAGGTTTAAATAAAATGAAAAGCAACCCCCCCTCTCTACTTGGGCCTTAGCCTCTTGGCAGGCCTAGTCGGCCAGCCGGCCGGCCCATCCCACTCCACCCCAGATATTTCTCCCCCTCGCCTACTCGCTCTCTCTCTCGCTCAACCGCTCCTCCTCATCCGACGCGCCCATCGCCAGACACCGCGCTCCACCGCCGCCACCGACACCCCCGCGTCTATCAGCCGTTCCCGCTAGCTCCGTCCTGCTCTCGTACGTCGCCTGCGCCAACGGGCTTGAGCCGGGCGCCTCTCCTTCGTGCGGGCGAGGTCATCTTCAACCTCGAGTCATCGCCGCTTCTGTTGTTGTTCCGGCCACCTCGAGCCTTCCCTGAGCCTGCGTTACTCCTCTACAGGATCCCAGTGAGCCACCCGTTCTTTCCCCTCTCTTTGCGCCGCCTCGTTCGCCCCCTAGACCCCGTCCCGCTCGAGACCGAACCACCACCACGCGAGCTCGTCGTCGGCGTAGCCCTGGCGACCTTCTGGTCCAGTGCGAACCACCGTCGTGCTCAGCATCACCGTAGTGACCCAACGCACCCACCCACGCATCTTACTGTGCCCTGTGGCCTCGACTCCGTCGAGCCCGAGCTTCACGCCTGCTGCTGCTCACCCGCCGCGCTCCTGTTCTGATGTCACTGTTGTACCATACTCGGCCCCCCACTACAGTCGTGCTGCTTTGCTGCCGCTGCTCTACGCCACCCCCACCTTCGCCTGCCGCTATCGCGGCCTGCCCCAGCCCCCTACTCCGCCACCCTGGGTCGCAACCACCGGCGCCGTGGCCGCGCTCACCCCCGCACCTCTGTTGCGGCCTGCTGCAGCCGCTAGCCGCCGCTCCGGCCTGTCACAGTGCCCGCTTTCGCTGCTGCTGGCCCCGCACGGGCGCACGCCCAGCCGCGCCCTCCTCCTCTGCAGCCCCGCCTCGCGGCGCCTGACTCCGCCGCCCCCACGCGCAGGGCCGGCGCCCGCCGCCACATTCGCACCCTCCCTGGCCGGTGGTGGCCTCGGGCGCACGAGCGGGCGCCTGTGCCCGTTTGCCCGCCTGGTTGGCCTGGGCCACTTACACGCGAGGCCCAGCCCCTGGAATAGAAAACAAAAAAATAAAACAAAAAAATTCTAATATTAATTAATTAACTTATTTAAAAGTTAATTAACTTAGTTAACTAGCCAATTAATCTGTAATTAGTTAAATATGTGTAAGATAGGGGGCTCCCACCCCCTGTTGACCAGTCAAATGTTGACTGGTCAACTGGGACCCCCTCGCCCACCTGTCAGCCCCTGGGTACACTTCTGTGTACCTTGTGCTGGGTGCATCTAGCTTTTTAGCTTTTATATCGAATTAAATTAAATTCCAGAATATTGTTAAAACTTTGAAACATCATATAAATTAATCTGTAACTCGGATGAAAATACTTTGTACATGAAAGTTGCTCAGAAAGACGAGACAAATCCGAATACGCGGTCCGTTCGTCTGCCGCACGTCCCTAGCATAGCGAATGTGGAACTGTCCCCCTCCATTTCATCTGTCCGAAAATGCCAAACTTCGGGAAAGCATTCCCGGATGTTTTTCCCCTTCGCCGGTATCGTGTAGTACTACGTTAGAACCCCCTAGCTTTGCATGGTGCCTGTCGTGCATTTGTTTACTCTGTATTTACTGTTTCTTCCCCCTCTTCTTCTCCAGTAGACCCCGAGACCGCTGTCGATGCCGTTGTGATCGACTACAGCACCGACGACTCTTCTTCCCTTTCAGGGGAGCTTCCAGGCAAGCCCCCCCTTTGATCATCCCGATATCGCCAATTCCATTCTCTCATGCTTGCATTAGATTTTGCTGCTATAATTGATTGCTCCTATTCTGATGCATAGCTTGCTTTTGTACCTATTGTTGTACCTTACCTGCTTACCCTAAACTGCTTAGTATAGGTTGGTTAGTGATCCATCAGTGGCCCCCACCTTGTCCTTGTTGCCCCGGCTTCATCATCGACGACTCGAGCAACGTGATCGACGACCAGAGCCTGACACCTCACATCACATCACACCCCCTTTGTTGCTCGACTCTGCAGAGATACTATCGAGTGCCGAGGGTGATACCTCGTAACGCACTCCTGATGATAACTCTGTAGTGTACCTATTTGGTCGTGGTCATCGAGGGTGATTCCTCCTTTACCACTCCCGATACGACTCGGTCGTGCAACCCCTCAAGTGTGAACCTCGAGGGTGGTTCCTCTTACGTTCACCTTGATGATTACATCGAGTGGAATCCACCGAGGGTGATTCCTCAGGGTTTCCCCTTGATGTTTGGACACACGGTTACCTTGACTTTAGTTGAGACCTTTGGGAAAGTCGGGCGGGCCCGGACAGCACCCGCAAGATAATTACGTGGCACGACCGGGCATTATGGGCCCTTGCCGTAAGTCCACGAGACGGGGCGACGGGGTCACATCGATCGTGAGTATCTGCTCGTCTTCGCAAGCTAATAATATACTATGGTTTGGGTATTTGTTCTGAGTTGGCCTCTGGCCATTACGCACTAACCACCACGCAGGAATTGTTATGGGCCTCGGCGTTGTAGTATCAGCCAAAGCTTTGTCAGACATCTAGTTCAGCATTGTGGCACGGCTGGGCCGGCACCATCCTGTAGTGGTGGAGCCTGGACCCGCCCTGCACGCAACGACCTGGAGTGCAACGGGCGATGGGCCCAGACCCCGGGTAGACCGGCGGGGACCTCTCTGCTGAGCCTATAGGTAGGGCTATGACGTGTTAATCTTCCGAGGCCAGGCATTAACCCAGAAAAGTGTGTCCGAGCAGAGTAATAAAGCGTGTTGGAAAACGTGGTGCACCCCTGCAAGGAAGACAATCTATGAATAGCCGTGTCCACGGTCATGGACGTTCAGACTTATATCCTGATCAATTATAACTAGAAATGGATACTTGAGATATGTGGCTCCAGGATTGCTTTCTCGCAGGGAGTCGAGGAAGGATCTCTGGGAATTAATGCTACAACATGCTTGTTAAATATAAACTGCTATTCTTTACTCTTGTACATGCTGCAAGATGCTCAGAGCTGCTTGAAGATGCTAGTCTTTGATAGGCTAGGCTTTCCCCTCTATTCTGGCATTCTGCAGTTCAGTCCACAGATACAACCCTTCCATTTGATACTAATGCATACTTAGTATAGATCTGATGCGTGCGAGTACTTTGGATGAGTACTCACGGTTGCTTTGCTACCCCTTTTCCCCCTTCTTTCTTCTTTTCGGTTGATGCAACCAGATGGTGCATCCCTGGAGCCAGAAGCGACCGCCGACAAATGCTACTATGTGGAGACCGCCGACGACCAGGAGTAGTTAGGAGGTCCCAGGCAGGAGGCCTGGCCTCTTCGATTGTTGTTGCTTTTGTGTTTGCCTTCTTAAGGCAGTCTTGTTTAACTTGTATCTATACTCAGGTATTGTTGCTTCCGCTGACTCTCTTGTGTATAGAGCTATGTATTCGAGCCCTTGAGGCCCCTGGCTTGTAATATAAAGCTTGTATTATTTTGATTTGTCTCTAGAGTTGTGTTGTGGTATCTTCCCGTGAGTCCCTGATCTTGATCGTACACATTTGTGTGTATGATTAGTGTATGGTCGAATCGGGGGCATCACATGTATTCCGTAAATAGTCATACGTGCTTATGGAAAGAACTTGCATGACATCTTTTGTCCTACCCTCCCGTGGTAGCGGGGTCCTATTGGAAACTAAGGGATATTGAGGCCTCCATGTAATAGAGAACCGGAACAAAGCATTAACACATAGTGAATACATGAACTCCTCAAACTACGGTCATCACCGGGAAGTGTCCCGACTTTTGTCACTCCGGGGTTGCCGGATCATAACACGTAGTAGGTGACTATAACTTGCAAGATCGGATTTAGAACAGAGATATAATGGTGATAACATAAACGGTTCAGATCTGAAATCATGGCACCCGGGCCCAAAGTGACAAGCATTAAGCATGACAAAGTCATAGCAACATCAATCTCAGAACATAATGGATACTAGGGATCAAGCCCTAACAAAACTAACTCGATTACATGATGAATCTCATCTAACTCCTCACCGACCA
The DNA here is from genome assembly GCF_018294505.1 of Triticum aestivum. Classification (NCBI taxonomy): domain Eukaryota; kingdom Viridiplantae; phylum Streptophyta; class Magnoliopsida; order Poales; family Poaceae; genus Triticum; species Triticum aestivum. The sequence continues at coordinate 159,530,909 of NC_057814.1, forward strand.
GCGAGCCTATGAAGGAATTACTCACTCTCGATGGGGAGCATCATGGAATTGGCAATGGAGAAGGGTTGGTGATGACGAAGATCGAAGATCCCCCTCTCCGGAGCCCCAAACGGACTCCAGATCTGGCCTCCCGATGAAGAACAAGAGGTGGCGGCGGCTCCTGATACGTCTCCAACGTATCTATAATTTTTGATTGTTCCATGCTATTATATTATCTTATTTGCATGTTTTATATGCATTAATATGCTATTTTATATTATTTTTGGGACTAAACTATTAACCTAGAGCCTAGTGCCAATTTTTGTCTTTTCCTTGTTTTAGAGTTTCGCAGAATAGGAATACCAAACGGAGTCCAAACGGAATGAAACCTTCGCGATGATTTTTCTTGGACGAGAAGACACCCAGACTTGGAGATCAATTCGAAGGAGCCAGATGGCAGCCACAAGGGTGGAGGGCGCGCCCCCTATCTTGTGGGCCCCCGTGACTCCCATGACCTAAATCCTTCGCCTATATATTCACATATATTCCCAAACCACTAGAAGTATCCACGAAAACACTTTTCCACCGCTGCAACCTTTTGTACCCATGAGATCCCATCTAGGGGCCTTTTCCGGCATCCTCCCGAAGGGGGATTCAATCACGGAGGGCTTCTACATCAACTCTATTGCCCTTCCGATGAAGCATGAGTAGTTTACCACACACCTATGGGTCCATAGCTAGTAGCTAGATGGCTTCTTCTCTCTCTTTGATTATCAATACCATGTTGTCCTCGATGTTCTTGGAGATCTATCCGATGTAATCTTCTTTTGCAGTGTGTTTGTCGAGATCTGATGAATTGTGGATTTATGATCAGCTTATCTATGAATATTATTTGAATCTTCTCTGAATTCTTTTATGCATGATTTGATATCTTTGTAATTCTGTTCGAACTATCGGTTTGGTTTGGCCAACTAGACTAGTTTTTCTTGCAATGGGAGAAGTGCTTAGCTTTGGGTTCAGTCTTGCGGTGTCCTTTCCCAGTGAAGTAGGGGCAGCAAGGAACATATTGTATTGTTACCATCTGAGGATAAAAAGATGGGGTTTACATCATATTGCTTGAGTTTATTTCTCTACACTATGTCATCTTACTTAATGCGTTGCTCTGTTCTTCATGAACTTAATACTCTAGATGCAGGCAGGAGTCGGTCGATGCGTCGAGTAATAGTAGTAGATGCAAAATCGTTTCGGTCTATGATAATCCCCAAGTGTAGGGAATCATCGTAGCAATTTCCAAAGGTGGAAGTGATAAGTATGGAGTGTCGAACCCACAAGGAGCTAAAGGTAAGATCAATATTCTCTTTATCCCATACGCCACTGATACGACTCTACGTACACCAAACATTTGCTTCCAACTGGAAACGAGAAATGAAACTACGTTGTGGGTATGAAGAGGATAACTTTGCATGGTGTCAGAGAGCTAAAATATAAAAGTAGGTGCTGTTAGCATAAAGTTAGAATATATTACTAAATATTATAAATAGCGAGTGTGGAATAATGATGGATCAGTGTGTGGAATTGTCCTAGGCAATTGTTAACAAGACCGGTAGTCGTCATTGCAATTTCATATGAGGGAGAGGCATAAGCTAACATACTTTATCTTCTTGGATCATATGCACTTATGATTGGAACTCTAGCAAGCATCTGCAACTACTAAAGATCATTAAGGTAAAACCCAACCATAGCATTAAAGCATCAAGTCCCCTTTATCCCATACGCCACAACCCCCTTACTCGGGTTTATGCTTCTGTCACTCAAGCAACCCACTATAAGTGAATCATGAACGCACTGCAACACCCTACAGCGGGAATCCCTCACGCTTGTGCGACACGGAGGGCACAATAGGACAACACCAAAATAAAACTTACAACTCATACCAATCTAGCTCATCAATCAACCCAAAGACAAAGGATATCTACTCAAAACATCATAGGATGGCAACACATCATTGGATCATAATATGTGGCATAAAGCACCATGTTCAAGTAGGGATTACAGTGAGGTGCGGGAGAGTGGACCGCGTGAAATAGATGAGGATGGTGATGATGATGGTTATGTTGATGAAGACGATCACCGTGGCGATGATTCCCCTCCTGATGGCACTTCGGCACCACCGAGAGAGAGGAGGAGAGGTTCTCCCCCTTGTGCTTCCTCCTCCATGGCCTCCCCCCTAGATGGGGAGAGGTTCTCCCTCTGGTCCTTGGCCTTCATGGCGACGATGGCCCCTCCGGGATCCTCCTCCATGGCCTCCGGTGATGATGGCCCCCTCCAGCAGGGTGCCAGAGAGGGCCTAGATTGATCTCTCGTGGCTACAAAGGCTTGCGGCGGCAGAACTTCCGATCTAGGTTAACTCCCGAAGGTTTCTATATTTATAGGAGAAGTTAGCATTGATTTCATGTCAGGGGGGCCTCGAGGAGTCCACGAGGCAGGGGGCGCGCCCCCCACCCTCGTGGGGCCCCCGGGACTCCCCTCCCGTAGATTTTTGTTCTAGTATTTTTCATATTTTCCATCAAAAAATCTCCGTTGATTTTCAGCCCATTCCGAGAACTTCTATTTCTGCACAAAAACACCACCACGGTAGTTCTGCTGGAAACAGCACCAGTCCGGGTTAGTTCTAATCAAATCATACCAAAATCATATAAAACTATTGTAAACATGGCATGAATACTTCATAAATTATAGATAAGTTGGAGGCGTATCAGCATCCCCAAGCTTAATTCCCGCTCGTCCTCGAGTAGGTAAATGATACAAGAAATAATTTATGAAGTATGAATGCTAGCAAGTGCATAAGTTTGATCAATGATAGTTCCAATCACTTTTTCTAGCATCATTATATATCATAACAGTAGCTCAACTCATAAAACTTTTCATGATCAAGTAACAAGCTATTCACATGTTAAAGTATAGATCATAAACTTTCTTGAAAACTAAGAAACCGTGCTCTTAGTCATCAAACAATTGCAATTCACCTCATTTTCAGGAAGAGTCTATGTCAGAGCTTTGATTTAGCAAACTCCACATACTCAACTATCATTTAATCTTTCACAATTGCTAACACTCACATGATATTTACGGGTTCAAAGTTTTAATCGGACACAGAGAAAGATAGGGGCTTATAGATTCGCCTCCCAACCTTTTACCTCAATGGTAATGTCAACAATAATAGTTCATCATAACTTACATCCAATTGGATATATATCAGGATCTTTCCAACACAATGTGCTTGCCAAAGGATAAAATGTAAAAAGGAAAGGTGAAGATCACCATGACTCTTGCATAAGGTAGCAGAGGTTGTCATGCGATTTTAAGGTTGGATGCACAAAATCTTAATGCAAAAGAACGTCACTTTATATTGCCACTTGTGATAGGGACCTTTATTATGCAGTCCGTCGCTTTTATTGCTCCCATATCACAAGATCGTATAAAGCTTATTTTCTCCACACTAATAGATCATACATATTTAGAGAGCAATTTTTATTGCAAGTGCCGATGACAACTTACTTGAAGGATCTTACTCAATCCATAGGTAGGTATGATGGACTCTCATGGCAAAACTTGTTTTAAGGGATATTCGGAAGCACAAATAGTATCTCTACTTGGTGCAAAGAATTCGGCTAGCATGAGGGGGAAAGGCAAGCTCATCATGTTGGATAATCCATGACAATATACTTTATTTCGGATATAAGAAAACATAACCCATTACATTGTCTTCCTTGTCCAACATCAATCTTTTAGCATGTCATATTTTAATGAGTGCTCACAATTGCAAAAGATGTCCAAGATAGTATATTTATATGTGAAATCTCTCTTCCTTCAATGTTCTTTCATGAATTGTACGTTTGCTATCTTTCAATAAGTTTACTACCTATACTTATTATGTGTGAAGTCATTACTCCATGTTATAAACATATGAAACATATATAAATTCAGATTTATGACATTCAATTCATTCAACCATTTACTCATAGGATATACGTGAAGCACATGAGTAAATGACAAACTACTCCAAAAGATATAAGTGAAGAACACTGAGTAGTCAAATAATTAACCAGGCATGGGAGGATTATTTTTCATTCAATATTTCAGATCCAATGATTTTATTCAAACAGCAAGTAAAATTGAAAATACTCTCCAAGCAAAACACAAATCATGTGACGAATAAAAATATAGCTCCGAGTAAGGTATACCAATAGTTCTGAAGACGAAAGAGGGGATGCCTTCCGGGGCATCCCCAAGCTTAGGCACTTGAGTCTTCCTTGAATATTACCTTGGGGTGCCTTGGCATCCCCAAGCTTAGGGTCTTTCCACTCCTTATTCTCCTCATATCGATATCTCACCCAAAGCTTGAAAACTCCAATCACACAAAACTTAACGGAACTTCGTGAGAAGGTTAGTATGATAAAGAGTAAACCATTCACTTTGGTACTGTCAAAGACAAGGTTCATAATTGTTCTCACAAAATTCCTACTGTAACATATCATTTCTACAATTTATATTGAGAAATATAATCCATAGAAACTAAAAAACAAGCAAACTATGCAATGAAAACAGAATCTGTCAGAAACAGAACAGTCTATAATGATCTGAACAGCAACCATACTTCTGCTACTCCAAAAATTATGAAATAAATTGGTGGACGTGAGGAATTTGTCTATTAATCTTATGTAAAAAGAATCAACTCAAAAACACTCTTCTGTAAAAAAAGGTAGCTAATCTCGTGAGCGCAAAGTTTCTGTTTTTTTACAGCAAGATCACATTAACTTCCACCCTAGTCTTCCCAAAGGTCTTACTTGGCACTTTATTGAAACAAAAGCTATAAAACATGATTACTACAGTAGCTTAATCATGTAAACACACAAAAACAGTAAGGGTAAATATTGGGTTGTCTCCCAACAAGCGCTTTTCTTTAATGCCTTTTAGCTAGGCATGATGATTTCAATGATGCTCACATAAAAGATAAGAATTAAAACATAAAGAGAGCATCATGAAGAATATGACTAGCACATTTGAATCTAACCAACTTCCTATGCCTAGGGATTTTGTGAACACATAATTTATAGGAACAAGAATCAACTAGCATAGGAAGGCAAAACAAGTATAACTTCAAAACTTTAAGCACATAGAGAGGAAACTTGATATTATTGCAACTCCTACAACCATATATTCCTCCCTCATAATAATTTTCAGTAGCATCATGAATGAATTCAACAATATAACCATCACATAAAGCATTCTTTTCATGATCTACAAGCATAGAAATTTTTCTACTCTCCACATAAGCAAAATTCTTCTCATTCGGAATAGCGGGATCACTAGTTCCTAAAGTTGGCACTCTTCCAAACCCGCTTTAGATGATATTATTATTCATACTCCAAAAGATATAAGTGAAGTTCATGGAGCATTCTACAATTAATATATACTAACCAATATCCAAGCTCAAAATATATAAGTGAAGCACACGAAGCATTCTATAAAACCATACTCAAAAGATTTAAGTGAAGCGCAAAGAGCATTCTATAAGGTCATACTCAAAAGATATAAGTGAAGCACATGGATCATTCTATAAATCGATGAAGAGATATCTCATACTAGCATGGTTCTTAAATACAAAGGAAAACACAAGGGACACAAATCATGTGAACAAAACAAAAACCAAGGTATACCGATAATTGTTGAAGAAGAAAGATGGGATGCCAACCAGGGAATCCCCAAGCTTAGATGCTTGAGTATCCTTGAAATATTTACTTGTGGTGCCTTGGGCATCCCCAAGCTTCAATTCTTGCCTCTCTTTATTCTTCTCACATCGGTAACTCCTCGTTCTTCGAACACTTCATCCACAAAAACTTAACAAAAACTTTGTGAGATCCGTTAGTATACTAAAGCAAATCACTACCTTTAGGTACTGTTTAAAACTCATTCCAATTTCATATTAGAACTATATCTACTGTATTCCAACTTCACCATGGTTCATACCCCCGATACTACCCATAGATTCATCAAAATAAGCGATCAACACATACAAAACAGAATCTGTCTAAAACAGGACAGTCTGTAGTAATCTGGAGGTTTAGTAAACTTCTGTAACTCCATAAATTATGAAATAAATTTGACAATTTGTACAGAAATAATGTGCAAAAGTTTCAGACCCATTTGACCTTCCAGTAAAAAATGTAAAATCACGCACTACAGCCAAAGTTTCTGTTTTTGTTCTGCACATAGTAAACAAGCAATCTAATCATCCTAAAACCAAAGCTTGCCACATTATTTTTATAATACAATGGATATATACAAGGGGATAATTATTTACAGAGAAACTTCCATGAAAAATTCTACATTGTTTCCGTGAGCATGAACACAAGTGCTCAAGGTCGACCCTCACTTCTCCAATGCATAACTTTCCAATCACTTCTCTTTCTGAAAAACTTTTTAGGCATGAGAGGCAAGTAAAACTTTTTGTATTTTCATTCTTTTAATTTTTTTGTATGTTTCACCCACAACTAAACAGAAACAAAAAGGTAAAACAAAATCTACTTAGTGAAGAAAGCAAACAAGCACACACGAGAATATCAACCCCGCGCTATTGCTCCCCGGCAACGGCGCCAGAAAAGAGCTTGATAATCCCCAAGTGCAGGGAATCATCGTAGCAATTTCCAAAGGTGGAAGTGATAAGTATGGAGTGTCAAACCCACAAGGAGATAAAGGTAAGATCAATATTCTCTCAAGCCCTATCTGCCACTGATACAACTCTACGTACACTGAACATTTGCTTCCAACTAGAAACGAGAAATAAAACTACGTTGTGGGTATGAAGAGGATAACTTTGCATGGTGTCGGAGAGATAAAATATAAAAGTAGGTGCTGTTATCATAAAGTTAGAATATATTACTAAATATTATTAATAGCAAGTGTGGAATAATGATGGATCGGTGTGCGGAATTGTCCTAGGCAATTGTTAAGAAGACCGGTAGTCATCATTGCAATTTCATATGAGGGAGAGGCATAAGCTAACATACTTTCTCTTCTTGGATCAGATGCACTTATGATTGGAACTCTAGCAAGCATCCGCAACTACTAAAGATCATTAAGGTAAAACCCAACAATAGCATTAAAGCATCAAGTCCCCTTTATCCCATACGCCACAACCCCCTTACTCGGGTTTATGCTTCTGTCACTCAAGCAACCCACTATAAGCGAATCATGAACGTATTGCCACACCCTACGGTAGGAATGCCACACGCTTGCGCGAACGGAGTGCACAATAGGACAACACCAAAATAAAACTTACAACTCATACCAATCTAGGTCATCAATCAACCCAAAGACAAAGGATATCTACTCAAAACATCATAGGATGGCAACACATCATTGGATCATAATATGTAGCATAAAGCACCATGTTCAAGTAGGGATTACAGCGGGGTGCGGGAGAGTGGACCGCATAAAATAGATGAGAATGGTGATGATGATGGTGATGTTGATGAAGACGATCACCGCGGCGATGATTCCCCTCCCGATGGCACTTCGGCGCCACCGAGAGAGAGGAGGAGTGGTTCTCCCCCTTGTGCTTGCTCCTCCATGGCATCCCCCTAGATGGGGATAGGTTCTTCCTCTGGTCCTTGGCCTTCATGGCGATGATGGCCCCTCTGGGATCCTCCTCCATGGCCTCCGATGATAATGTCCCCCTCCGGCAGGGTGCCAGAGAGGGCCTACATTAATTTCTCATGGCTATAGAGGCTTGCGGCGGCGGAACTTCCGATCTAGGTTAATTCCCGAAGGTTTCTATATTTATAGGAGAAGTTGGCATTGATTTCACGTCAAGGGGGCCCTCGAGGAGTCCATGAGGCAGGGGCGCGCCCCCCACCCTCGTGGGGCCCCCGGGACTCCCCTCCAATAGATTTTTGTTCCAGTATTTTTCATATTTTCCATAAAAAATCTTCGTTGATCTTCAGCCCATTCTGAGAACTTTTATTTCTGCACAAAAACAACACCACGGTAGTTCTGCTGAAAACAATGTCAGTCCAGGTTAGTTCTAATCAAACCATACCAAAATCATATAAAACTATTGTAAACATGGCATGAATACTTCATAAATTATAGATACATTGGAGATGTATCAGTCTACTTGACACGGACGTGATGCCTATATTCATGATCATTGCCTTAGATATCATCATAACTTTGTGCTTTTCTATCAATTGCTCGACAGTAATTTGTTCACCCACCGTATTATTTGCTAACTCGAGAGAAGCCTCTAGTGAAACCTATGGCCCCGGGGTCTATTTTCCATCATATAAGTTTCTGATCTACTATTTTCCATCTTATTAGTTTTTGATCTACTATTTTGCAATCTTTTACTTTTCGATCTATAAACCAAAAATACCAAAAATATTTACTTTTCCTTTTATTTAGTTTCATCTATCTCTATTAGATCTCACTTTTGCAAGTAACCGTGAAGGGATTGACAACCCCTTTGTCGCGTTGGGTGCAAGTTGTTTGATTGTTTGTGCAGGTATTAGGTGATTTGTGCATTGCCTCCTACTGGATTGATACCTTGGTTCTCTAACTGAGGGAAATACTTCTCTACTTTGCTGCATCACCCTTTCCTCTTCAAGGGAAAAACCAACGCAAGCTCAAGAAGTAGCAGCTCCGTCTCATGAAACGCGATAATTCTTCATCCCTTATTTTTTCTCCGAATATGTGATTTTATAGTATCATGGTTGAGCCCTGCGGGGCCACCAGGTGGGGATAACCTACCTGGGCGCGCCTAGAGGGGGGGCGCACCCTGGGGGGTTGTGCCAACCCAGGTGCTCCCCCTCCGGTGGTTCTTGGCTCCAGAAATTGTTTTTTATTGTACAAAAAATCCTCGCAAAGTTTCATTCCAAACCGATAACTTTTATTTCTGCACAAAAACAACACCCTGGTAGTTCTGCTGAAAACATCGTCAGTCCAGGTTAGTTTCATTCAAATCATGCAAATTAGAGTCCAAAACAAGAGGAAAAGCGTTAGGAAAAGTAGATACGACAAAGACGTATCAACTCCCCCAAGCTTAAACCTTTGCTTGTCCTCAAGCAATTCAGTTGATAAACTGAAAGTGAAAAAGAAAAACTTTTACGAACTCTTTTGCTCTTGTTTACATAAATAAGCTTAAGTAGCATTCAGGTTTTCAGCCAAGATTATAACTAACCATGTCGACAATAACTCTTAAAAATTATATTAACTCATATCAATTAAATAATCAACTAGCGATGTAGCGTCCAGACCTCAGACGGTCAAGTCTCTGTGCATCAGTGTCATCCCTGGATCAGTAATGCTGACACGCACAGTACTCGAAGGATTTATACCAGAGTAGCAACCACACACTTATTACAACGAATGTCTCAAAAGAGAACTTATTACAATAAATATGGCTTAAGGCCATCTAATAACGATAACAGCGGAAGGCTTGGAAGATAAGCGAGTCCATCAACTCCAACGGCATCACTGAGTATAAGACCACGACCTAAGGCACCTTACTCGTCGTCTGAAAAGTCTGCAACATGAACATTGCAGCCCGAAAATGGGTCAGCACATGGAATATGCTGGCAATGTAACACAGAGAATAATGAACAGAATAATGCTATACTACATGCATATTTGGCTGGTGGAAAGCTCTATGGTTACAGTTTTGCGAAAAGCCAATTTTTCCCTACTACAAAGGAGTAAATTTTATTTAACTATCATGGTGGTTGTTAAACATTGAGAATGGTAAACCCCATCTCAATCCCAATTAAGTATCATCATTAACCCAACAAAATTAATTAAAGTAACATGATGAGATTCACATGATAATCCTGGTACTAGATACTCAAGATGTCCATAACCGGGGACACGGCTAACCATGATTAGATTGTACACTCTGCAGAGGTTTGCACACTTTTCCCCGCAAGACTCGATCTCCTCCGTTGGATATCTCGCACTACATGGTGTTTGAGAAACGGATGACTGAGACATAGTCTTTCAGAAGTGTTCGCACCTTACGATCGGGTAGACAGTTACACCTACTTTCCCCTACATTTGCTAGTCTACCATTGTAAGAGTTCACACGACTTAATCAACTATGCTAGAGCCCATAATAGCTTGCGGCTGCACACGGAAGTTTCTAGCATGAAAAATCTCATGATCCCTTTGAGCCTGGGTGGCGGTCCATAAAAAAAAAGGCAATCACTGGAATACCCAGGTGCCTCAAGCCACCTAGATGTGTGTTTAAGTAGCCACCTTAAGTAAACCATTAAATTAACAATCTCACATCTGTCATGGATACACTCACCCAATCCACGTCTACTAGCATAGCATAGCAATATAAGCAAACGTAGAAGTAACTCCCAAAGGTTTCATAATAAAACAGGTAATAGGTACTACCTCATCTACTTCCCAAAACCCACATATTAATCAGATCCTAATCATGCAATTGTTTGAAGATTGATCTAATGCAATAAAACTGGGTAGTAAAGAGGTATGATCAAAGTGTTACTTGCCTTGCTGATGATCCGTGAAACCTAGAGATTCGAAGTAGCAAGCGGTGCACTCCGGGTACTCCGTCGCAAACAAACAAGCATACAATAAGCACTCATCTAATGCATAGGTAAAACTCAAATAAAAGATCTAACCAGAAAGTTCAACTTAAGAACTCCGGTTTGCAAAAAGAATCAAATCAGACGAAGCAACGAAAGTCAAACGGCGAAAGAAACAAGCTTCGGTTACTAATCTGGACCTAAGTCAAATTTTACAGTAGCAAAAACTTGTTTGAGTTGGTTAAACAGAAAGAGAGTTTCGAGACAAAACTCTAGGCGCTTGAATCGCTTGATTCCGATAAACGAGCGAAAAGTTAAACCAAAACGAAAATCGGATACGAAATCGCGATCAGAAATAATTGCGGAAAATCCGAGAAAAAGAAAACGGACGAACAGGCTAACGAATGAACGTTCGTTGTCTGCGGCTAAACGACGAAAACCGTTCGTTAAAATGAATGTACGGACGAACGTCCGCTAGATAACAAAACCGAGAAAAACCGACGAACCAAACAAAAACGGATCTAGGGTTTTTTATAAAAACCGAATCGGTTTTCTAAAAAAACGGCGGCGGCGAACGGCGGCGGCTACCTCGTCGGGTCCGACAGGGCTCGGGGCTGCGGCGGGCGGGGTGAGGCGGCATGGGGCGACGGGGTGTGGCGCGGGACGGGCGGCGGCGGGCTTCGGGCGGCGGGGCGGGACGGGGTGAGGCGGCAGGGCGGGGGCGGCTTGGAGGAGGGGGCAAGGCGGCGGGGAGGTGGAGTCCGGCTCGGACTCCGGTCCGGGTCGGCGCGGCGGCGGCGCGCGGTCTCCAAGAGGGAGACGGCGGCGCGGGGGAGCTGGGCCGGCTCGGCTGGGCCTCGGCCCAGTCAGGCGGCAGACGTTTTTTTTAAACAATTCCGCCGAACAGAAAATAAATCCTAGAAAAATAAATAAAAATCTAAAAATGCCAAAACAAAATTTCACCGTCTAAATAAAATATTTAGAACGAGATGAACATTTTCTTGGCCCTAAACTGCAAATTTGGAAAACGTGCAATTTTCCTAAATTCAAATAAAATAGCGAAAACTCCAAATAAAATCTTATTTGATTTTTTTATTAAATCCTCAATATTTCTTATTTTTGGGAAAGTCATTTTATTCCCTCTCTCTTATGTTTATAAATGAAATAATTGAAGATAAAATAAATAAATCAAATTATCCTATTTTCAAAATTTGAGAAACCCAAATATGAAAATAACGAAATCCCCAACTCTCTTCGTGGGTCCTTGAGTTGCGTAGAATTTCTAGGATCAAACCAAAATGCAATAAAATATGATATGCAATGATGCTCTAATGTATAACATTCCAAATTGAAAATTTGGGATGTTACAAACCTACCCCCCTTAAGATGAATCTCGCCCTCGAGATTTGGGTTGGCTAGAAAATAGGTGAGGGTGGTCCTTCCGTAGATCTTCCTCTTGCTCCCAGGTGGCTTCATCCTCGGTATGGTGGCTCCACTGAACTTTGCAAAACTTGATAACCTTGCTGCGCGTGACTCGACTGGCATATTCGAGAATCTTGACTGGTTTCTCCTCATAGTTCAAATCACTATCCAACTGAATTGCTTCCAGTGGCACTGTATCTCTCAGCGGTATATCAGCCATCTCTGCGTGGCACTTCTTCAACTGGGAAACGTGGAACACATCGTGAACTCCAGACAATCCTTCGGGTAGTTCCAACTTGTAAGCAACTTCTCCCATACACTCCAAAACTTTGTATGGTCCTACAAATCGTGGCGCCAACTTTCCCTTAACTCCAAAGCGCTTAACTCCTCGAAGTGGGGACACACGTAGATAAACTCGGTCTCCGACTTCGTAAACTGTCTCCTTGCGTTTAGAATCCGCATAGCTCTTCTGCCTGGATTGGGCTACCTTGAGCCTATCGCGAATCAACTTCACCTTCTGTTCAGGTTCTTTAATCAAGTCTGGTCCAAACAACTGGCGGTCTCCTACTTCGTCCCATAACAATGGTGTTCTACACCTCCTTCCGTACAAAGCTTCGAAAGGGGCCATGTTCAAACTGGATTGATAACTGTTGTTGTAAGAGAACTCTGCATATGGCAAATTTTCATCCCAACTAGATCCATAATCTAGTGCACAAGCTCTCAGCATGTCTTCCAAAATCTGGTTCACTCTTTCGGTCCGTCCATCTGTCTGTGGATGAAAGGCTGTACTGAACTCTAACCTGGTACCCAAAGTTTTGTGTAACTGATGCTAGAACTTTGATGTAAACTAGGTTCCTCTATCTGATACAATGCTCCTCGGAACTCCATGCAAACATACGATCCTAGTCATGTATATCTTTGCCATATAGCACTGGTGTAAGTGGTCTTTACAGGGATGAAATGGGCTACTTTCGTCAACGATCGACTACAACCCATATAGAGTCATAGCCTGAACGAGTCCTGGGCAATCCAGTGATAAAATCCATGCCTAGTTTATCCCACTTCCATTCGGGTATTGGCAATGGTTGTAGCAATCCTGCTAGCTTCTGATGCTCTGCCTTCACTCTCTGACATACATCACAAACTTCTATGTACTCCGCAATATCCTTCTTCATTCCGGTCCACCCGAAAGTATCCTTCAAATCCAAATGCATCTTGGTATTTCCTGGGTGAATCGAATACGGCGAATCATGAGCCTCCTGCAGAATCAACTTCCTGATCTCCGGGTCATTAGGCACATAAACGCGGTCCTCAAACCATAAAGTATCGTGCTCATCCTCACGAAATCCCTTGGCTTTTCCTTTGCTCATCCTTTCCTTTATTTCGGCAATCTCCTTGTCTGTCTTCTGAGCTTCTCAAGTACCAAACGCAAATGCTCCTTATGCTCCTCTTCATTCTTTGAGTAGACCAAAATATCATCAATGAACACTACGACGAACTTATCCAAAAACTCCATAAACACCTTGTTCATCAGGTTCATGAAATAGGCAGGTGCGTTAGTTAGACCAAATGACATAACGGTATACTCGTACAACCCATACCTGGTGGTAAAAGCCGTCTTGGGTATATCCTGCTCTCGAATCTTCAACTGATGGTATCCTGATCGCAGATCGATCTTGGAAAATGCCTTAGCTCCTTGTAATCGGTCAAACAAATCATTGATCATCGGCAGTGGGTACTTGTTCTTGATGGTCACTTCATTCAATCCTCGATAATCAACAACCATTCTTAACGATCCATCCTTCTTCTCCACTAGAAGCACTGGCGATCCCCAAGGTGAAGAACTTGGGCAAATATAGCCTTTATCTAGTAACTCCTTAATCTGCTTCTTAATCTCCTCCAAATCTTTTGCGGGCATCCTATACGGTCTCTTTGATATTGGCCCTGTGCCTGGCAAAAGCTCAATCAAAAACTCAATGTCTCTATCCGGTGGCATGCCTGGCAACTCCTTTGGAAATACGTCAGGGAAATCCTTCACCACTGGTACTTCCTCCTGTACAACTCCTGATAAGGAATTCACCTGAGTCCTCTTCGGCACATGCCGGGATACATACTTAATCCTTCTTCCTTCTGGGGTGGTAAGCAAAATTGTCTTACTGGCGCAATCGATGTTTCCTCCGTACATCGATAGCCAATCCATACCCAAAATCACATCCAAACCTTGCGATTCCAAGATTATCAAGTCTGAGGGGAAAACATGCCTACCTATGGCCAATGGCATCTGAAAACATCCTTGGCTTGCCATATACTCTACTCCTGGTGAACTTACTAACATAGGTGTTCTAAGAACTTTGGTGGGCAGTTTATATTTATCCACAAATCCCCTTGATATGTATGAATGCGATGCACCAGTATCAAAAAGAACAAGTGCAGTAAATGACTTAACCAAAAACTTACCTATTACTGCATCTGGCTGGGCTTCAACCTCCTCCACGTTAACGTGGTTCACGTGTCCTTTGTTGAAAGGGTTGGGCTTCTTCCCAGAGCTTCCATTGCCATTTCCATTCTTAGCTTCGGGACAGTCGTTAGCATAATGTCCAGTCTTCTGGCATTTGTAGCAAGTGACTTGGCTCAGATCCCTCTTGGCTGGGGTCGATGGGTTGGTACGGTTCTGTCCGTTGCTTCCTCCATTCCCATTACCATTTTTGGGGCCATTATGGTTGTGCGAACCCCCTGCTCCATGGGTATGCTGAAAAGGTCCTCCCGAATTCGGGGTAAAACGTGGCTTCTGATGAGCTCCAGAATTGTACTCCCTTGTCCATACTTCCTCTTGCGGCTTTCAATCTGCTGCTGCTTCCCTTCAATCATGAGAGCTCTATCTACCAACTCCTGGTAGTTGTTGAAGGTTGCTACCATCAACTGCATGCTCAGCTCATCATTCAGTCCTTCTAGAAACTTCTCCTGCTTGGCTGCATCTGTAGCAACGTCATCTGGGGCATAACGTGCTAGTTTACTAGAGTCCTCCACATACTGGCCTACGGTGCGTCCTCCTTGGCGTAAGTTGCGAAACTCACGCTTCTTCATGGCCATAGCTCCTGCTGAAACATGGGCAGTACGGAAAGCTTGCTGAAACTGGTCCCATGTGACAGTGTCGATAGGGTGTGTGGCTGTGTAATTCTCCCACCATGATGCTGCGGGTCCATCAAGCTGATGTGCGGCAAAGCGCACTCTCTCTGCATCTGTGCATCCTGCAGTGGTCAGCTCCTTTCCAACCTTGCGGAGCCAATCATCTGCAACAATTGGCTCGGTGCTGCTGGAAAACACCAGTGGATTCAGCCTCAAGAAACGGGTCAAATGGTCAACAGGTGGTGGTGGTGGGTTGTTGTTGTTGCCTTGGTATTGTACTAACACTTGCATCAGGGCATTCTGCTGCTGAATCAACTGAGTGATCTCCGGTGGAAAAACAAACCCGGTGTCGCGTCTCGGAGGCATCTGATGGGTTTAGAGAAGATGAGAATATAGAATAGACTGAGGTCTAGAGAGAAAACACTACCCATATGCACATGAGACAAATACAATCATATCACTCCAATCACTTTCAAACAAGGCATACAATCGATCTAACTATCGTTACAAAGTGCTCGGACTATACTATATACATGGGGAAAGTACTACTACTGATATGGTGGTCTACTAGAAATTTCGATCGGTCGAAGACTCCATGATATCCGCTCCAGCTTCATCAACAAAGTCATCATCATTGGGGTCCGAGTCGGTGTCGTCGATGATGATGTAGTTCTCCGGGCAAGTGCAATCATCATCTTCTCCTCCTGGTGCTCGGTCTCCCATGAATACTCCGATCTTCTTTATCAGGTCGTCATTCTTCTCTAACAACGTTGCGATTTCCTCCTCATATCCATCGCGTATAGACTTGAGTTCTTCCTCCAGCTCCGTGATCTTAGTCAATGCCTTCTTCAGATCTATCATGCCTGCACACATCTGGTTCTCCTGGCGACGAATGTGCTGGTTTAACTCCTGGATGAAAGCGGCAATTGATCTATCCTTCTTGGTACTAATCATCTCCCATTGTTCATCTCGGCGTCCACAAATCTGGTACATAGTATCCTTGAGTTCCTTGTGGTAAACTTCTCCAATGCGTCCCATGGTGATGTGGGCTGCCATGCTCTTTCCTAGACTCCAGGTTGGTGCATCAAAGGAAAACTCTATGGGCTCGGTGACTGGCATGAACGTCCTTCCTGGAACTTGAACTTGAATCATCCAACGCTCCTCTTCTGGTAGTGTGGCATTGTAGGTTCCGGTGAAGCTTGGTATTCCGATGTTCAGGTATCTAGTGACTTCCTGTAACACTCCAAAAATTTTGATTTGGTTTTTATCAAATTCTTTAATTATTTGGAAGGAGGTTATTTAATTTTTTTTCTAAAAGACTCTCCTTCTCAAAAAATTTCTTTTATGACAAGTATTTTTTTTGTGGATTCTTCTCAACCTTGATTGTTGGTCTTGAAGATTTTTCATCTTGGGTTGGCTCAACACAAATACTTTTGAGTGGACCTTTCAAACCCTTTTACTAAAAAGAATTCCTATAATTTTTGGATTTTATTCTTCCCCATTCAAAAATTTCTCTCTTGCCATGGCCTAGGTAGAAAATTTTCTTCCAAAACCCACCTCCCTACTTTGGGTCAAGCCAAGCATCCAATTCCAGCAAGTTTCAACCTCTTCTAGATTTTATTTCTATTTATTTTATCCTCAAACCTTTTTCTGTAATTTAATTTGGACCTTAGTTATTTATAAAGGAACTACTAGATTTCCTTTGAGTTTTGGTTCCAAATAAATTCCTCTGGCTAGTCCTTAGTACCCTCAACCTAGATCCATCAAGATCTGCTAGTCCACAGTTCAAAATTTTCAAAATTTGCTTGCTGCAAGTTTGGACTAGATTTGCCATTTTTGGTAAATTTCATTCTTTCTCCTTTCCAAAAATTCTGAAATAATTCAGGCAGTCTCTAGATGCATCAAGAGGTCACCTCACCAAGTCCCAGCTCAAGAAAATTTTTCCACGTGCCTAAATCATGTCGTCGAACAGTTGGTGTGCACTGTTTCTGTTCAAATTCAGAAATTCAGTGTTTCAGTTCAGAGACAGTGTCGTTTTCGTCAGTCGGCAGCGTCAATCTCGCCAGTGCTCTCATTGGCTCGTTGCTCACTGCTCCTCCTTCTTATCCAGTGCGCCGCACGGTTGTTTGGCCGGTCACGGGCGTCGATGGCGACGTGTCGCGTCAGCTCCGGCGTCTTCCGTGGTGGCAGAACCGCCCGTGGCGGCCAGCAGGGGGCCAGCCCTGCCAAATGACGCCGTCCAGCACCGCCCACACCACCAGGAGCCTCCGCGTGGCCATCCCCTTCTCTGTGCGTGTTGCAGAACCGTCGCCGTGGCTTGAGAGGCGCAGAGTGCGCTCCCTGCCGCCGACGAGCCCGTGAGCTCCGTTCCGTCGAAACCGCGGGAGCAGGCCAAATCCGACAAGGTTAGCCATTGAATGGTACCAGTGAACCAATACGAAGCTGCCCAGTCACCTTAACCTCTCGTCCAACCTCTGCCTCGCCATAATCACTCGCCGGAGTGATCCCGTTCTCGGCAACCGCCTCGGGCCGGCTATAAATGGAGGCCCCGAGCTCGCTTTCGACCCAGCACCACTCCTCCACCTCACCAGAACCGCGCCTAGCCGCTAGGAGGACCTCAAGGAGGCCTTCTTCCCCGACTCCGGCCGCCCTGATCCGCTTCGAGCTCCGGCAAGATTCTCTCTGGTGAGAGCACCCCCGCCTCCCAAACTGTGCCAGTAGCCTCCAGTGCACCCGCTCCCCTAACCCGCGCTCCAATTTGGCATTTGCAGCTCTCTTCGGAGAGATCCATCCTCGATCGAACCACCGTCCGCCGGAATGGAAGCCGCCGTTGACGTGGTGCTTGCCGACGACCAACTCCACCACCCACCGACGCGAAATTGTCCCGTGAGTGCAACCGTACCCTTGCCCTCCTCTGGATCACCGTCGATCGTCACCGGCGATCATCGTTTGCTTCAGTCGACGGTGAGATTTCAAACCTGACGGGTGGGACCCCCTCGTCAGCCTCTTCTCTCTTATTCGAACCGTTTTCTGAAAGCGCCTTCGGGCAAAGTACGTGTTCCCTTTGGGTTGGCGTATTTCCAACCGAACCGTTTTCTGTTTTTCTAAACTAGCCCCTGGAAAGTTTCTGTTTCATCACAGATTAGTCCCTGGACTAAAACCTTAATAACTTTTAAACAGAAGATGATTTTGAGTTGATTATTTTTCTGTCATCTTTACTTTTCTATCTAGTTTTTTATCATATTTATTTGAAAAATATTTGGAACAATTTTTATGCACGCACGGTATTTACGTTAGTATCCGATTTCTTTTATACCATAGATACCGAAGGAGGTGACGGAGCCGCCAACTTCGCCGAGCTAGACGCCGACTACTCCGAACCAGGCAAGCATGTTTGAACCTTTGATATGATGAGTGTTTTGCATGTTTGCTTGAGTGGTTTTCTCATGGCATGTTTATATAAGCATTTGTGAATGTTATATTGCATGCAAGGCTGGCTGCAAGTGAGCTTCGAAATTTGATGTGTTCATATGATGGTGAGATAACCTGGTCATGTGGTGGCATGATAGGTTGTAAGCTGGTATTGTTGAAGCATGCCAGTTTTATGTCAACCGTTTAACTCCAGTATTAATGTGGATCAAGTCATGTTCCTGTTCATCTCCTTTTCGTGCTGCCACATGTCTTCTACAAAGAGTGCGGTTTAGTCAGTTGCAAACCTCTTTCCTTGTACACACCAAATAGAGGGGCCGTGATGAGGGTTCCATGGCCCTGGATTAAAGCCCGTCATCCGGTCAGGGGGCATGGGTGTTTCTGGTTGGGACCGAGAGGGGGGCACCCCTTAGAGCGCGCGATATAAATTTGATCCCATGCTATTCGAGGTTGTAGCCTCCCCGTCTTAGAGTTTTTCTTGAACGTTGCCTAGGGTGATTCCTGGCAGCGGAATGTGGAATGGGTGTGTACTGGTTAGATGTGTTTCTCCTAAAATATCGTAAACGGAACTAGTCCTTTGTGACTACTGAAATCCGTTGGCTGTGGTTAAAGAGTACAAACTCTGCAGAGTCAAAACCATTCGAGTAACCACGTCCATGGTCAAGGACTTTGATCAACATATCAGTGTCAGTATCAGCGTCAGTCTCAGCGTCCGTCTCAGTGTCAGTCTCAGTTAAAGTCTCCGGAGAATAAACATGGAATTGAGAGCGGTAAACCCGCCGAATGGTATTCCTGTGAATGAGCTAACCAGTTTATTATTATGTACTGAGTATTTCCTTGGGATGATTTACCTTCATGAGCTACTTGAATTCGATTGATGAAATATAAGCCCTTTATGTGATGTCACTCAGACGTCCGACTGTGGCATTCTTGTTATTTACTTTTGGATATAAGCCCTTTATGTGATGTCGCTCAGACGTCCGACTGTGGCATTCTTGTCATTTAATTTTGATATAAGCGCTTTATGTGATGTCGCTCAGACGTCCGACTGTGGCACTCTTGTTATTTACTTTTGATATAAGCCCTTTATGTGACGTCGCTCAGACGTCCGACTTTGGCATCCTTGTTATTTACTTTCATTATAAGCCCTTTTCGAGATGTCGCTTAGACGTCCGACTGTGGCGCGTACTGTCATTTACGTTTTAATATAAGCCCTTTAGGTGGTGTCGCCCTGACGCCCGACTGTGGCATGCTAATTTATTTTTACCTTTCAAGGCGTCACTTCAGACACCCAATCGGTCTTCAGTTATTTTATTGGGATTTCGGGAGGACTACCGCCTGACTTCCTTTTTATTTAACATGCAGTGCAAATTTATTATCTGAGTGCGCATTACTAGTCTGCTCATGTGCATCATGTTTGCATTTGTTATATCTTATGTCCAAACTGTCTTGCGAGTACATTCAAAGTACTCACCTGGCTTGTTGATTTGGCCAGATGTTGACGAAGGCGATCTTATGGATGAAGAGTACGATAGCGAGTCCGACGCCTAGAGGAGTCCCAGTCAGTCCCGTGCGATCCTGGAGTTGGTCACTTGTATCATATACGCTTTCGCTACCATAATAAATTCATCGAGCCTCACTCCGGTGCTTGATGAGCTGTAAGATTTTGGAGTCATGTCACCCACTTCACTGTGACATATCCACCACCACTTTTATTACGAGTCAGTAGTTATGCCACCATACCCTTTGTGTCATATCCGCCTTTATGTATAATATCGGCGTGCTTGTAATAAATTGTTGAGCAGCCTCAGCTCAACCTTGTATAATATTTAGTACTTCTGGATTTCTGTATCAAGGATTTGTCTACCAGTAAGGAGGATTTTTCTATACTGGTCTGATAAAATGGTCGATTTTTCAATAAATATTTTATTGGAAAACCGGTCCTGACAACCTTGGTATCAGAGCCAGGCTGACTGTAGGAAGGCACTAGGTGCAATCGCTAATCGGTTATTAGCGTAATAAGTGCTATTTTAAATTTTGCAAATGTAGCAATTTTCTGTTAGTCATCATAAATATATGATTTGACTATTCGGAATATTTTTCTATCTTTGTAGATGGTTGGCAGCGACTATGAGTCACAGGTGTTCGCCAATGTACCTGAGGGGTTTATCAAGCTTCTCGTCTCCATCACCAAGGTCGCGATCGGACCATCGGCTCGTCCGGAGTTCACATTCTACCAGCACAAGATCAGCGACAGCGTGTCTATGCACCAGGCCGCGGTGCAATTCAAGGGAGGACGTTCTGAGTCACGCCGCTTCCGATTTGTGGGAAGGGCCATGCCTACGGAGAGGCATGCCATGCAGATGGCTTCCCGTGAGGCGATAGCTCGTCTCCGGGATGCCCTCCCTTCGATGAAGGCTCGTCGCTACCGCTACCTCTCATGCCACATGCCCTACACATGTCACTATGCGTTCTCTTGCGCTAGGGGGGAGAGAGATGAGGCTATTGAAATGTTGGTTGAGTATCTCAAAGCTCTTGAGGCAGCTTTTGATAACCTCGTGGACGACTTTGTGGCTGCTCGCATGGACTTCGTTCAGGGCTGTTCCGCCAACAGGAGGGAGCTCCTCCATACAGCACCACCACTGACTTACGTCTCGTCCTCAGCATCCTATACACCTGCCATCTTAGCCACCGCTCGCCGCCTGCCTACCACTGAAGAGTTTGACCAAGTCATTGCTCCTACTCTAGTCAGTGCTGCACCACCTACCGCGCCCGCACCAGCTCCTCAACCCAGTACTTCGCGCCTGGAGCCTATTAGTGAGGAGGAGGTTGAGTCTCCAGCATCACTGGGTCTTACCCTCGGTAGGCCGAGGGAAGTTTTTACCATCTCCGACTTAGTGCGCCTAGCAGCCGTGCGATGTACCAGCTTGTATGATATGTTTATATGTATATAGGTTTGGCGAGAAGTAGTTTGTGTGCGCATCATGTAGGAACTCGGAGAAGTGCACTAGCCTAAATAACATGTCAGGAATGTGTACGCACATCCTGAGTGATGTATTGTATAATTACGGCTTGCGTGTAAGATATGTACTGAGCGGTCCCTCTCCATGCGCAATCAAGTTTTTTCTTGAAAAATCTTGGAGTTTCGCCTTTGCAATATTATTTAATTTTGCCACTCGGTTTTTCTCATGGGTTCTACAAAAATACCCCAGAGTGGAAAATGCCTCGTCCCTGGACTCGTTCCATGCCAAGTCCGCCGGAAGAAAATTATGGTACCCAGACAAGTAACAATTTCACATAGGGGCAGTCAAGTCAGCAAGGCAGTGAAGCAGCGTTTTCTCAAGTATGCCGACTTTATGAGCAAAGCCAGCAGCAACATCAAGAAATGATGAACCATGTTATCAATATGGGAAATCACCGTGAACCATATCAGCAGCATTCCAAATTGTCTGAACTACAGAAGACACGTCCCCCAACGTTCTCTCACACTGATAGACCGCTTGAGGCCGATGATTGGCTTCGAGACATTGAAAGGAAGTTAATTATTGCACAATGTTCGGACCGTGAGAAGGTACTTTATGCACCTCACTACCTCACTGGAGCAGCTGCGTCATGGTGGGAAAATTTCCTACACATGCACCCCAATGAAAATAACATCACCTGGGAAGAATTTAAAGAAGGTTTTCGTGGGGCGCACATTCCCAGAAGCATTATGAGGATCAAGAAAAGGGAGTTTGATGACCTCAAGCAGAGAAGCATGACAGTGACTGAGTACAATAGTCAGTTTACTCAATTATCTCGTTATGCCAACGAAGAGCATATGACTGAAAATAAAAAGATGGAAAAATTTCTGGACGGTCTGGCACCAGCACTTAAATGCCAGCTGGTCGTACACACCTTTCCGGATTTCAAAACACTTGTGGACAAAGCTATTACATTGGAAAATGAGCGCCGCAGCTTGGAGGATTTTCGCAAGCGCAAAAGGGACAAGACTACTCATGCTCGCAACAACCGGAACAAGACTGATTTTCAGAAAATTGGAGCGAACAAATCCACAACCATTGTTCCACGCCCAAACAAAAAATTTCATGCAAGAGACAAGGATTTTACATATCACCCAGGTGTTACTTGCTACGCTTGTGGAGAGGAAGGACACTATGCCAAACAGTGCCCAAAGCCAAGAAACTCGGCCCCCAAGCCGAACAACAGTGGAAATAATTCAACACCCAAGCGTAACAACTTCAACCCCAATAACAATCACAAGAAGGGTCACTTGAACCATGTGACCAAGGAGGAAGCACAGAATGCCCCGGATATCGTACTCGGTACGTTCCCTGTCAACACAATACCTGCCACGGTTTTGTTTGATTCTGGAGCTTCTCACTCGTTCATTTCAAAGAAATTTGCTTTGCAACATGATTTTTCGATGCTTCCCTTGGAAAAATCCATGACCATCAAGTCCCCCGGGATTAAGCAAATCACTCAGAGTTACTGCCAAGGTGTGGTTATTGAGATTGAGGGACTAAAGTTTCAGGCAAACCTCATTGTATTGGAAAATAAGGGACTGGATGTTATCCTAGGAATGGACTGGTTAACCACCAACAAGGGATTTATCGACTGCTTCAATCGGACTGTAATTCTTACTCATCATCACGGGAAGACGATAAAAGTTGCAGCTCAAGAAAGACCAATATCACGGCAACCAAGGTTGAACAAGGTGGACATTTCAGAGTTAAGAAAAGTTCCAGTGGTGTGTGAGTTCCCTGACGTATTTCCCGAAGAACTACCAGGCATGCCACCAGACCGGGAAATAGAGTTCATCATTGAACTAGCACCTGGAACCACCCCCATTTACAAGAAACCCTATAGAATGGCACCCTCCGAGTTGGTAGAATTAAAGAAGCAAATAAAAGAATTACTGGACAAAGGATTTATACGGGCCAGCTCCTCACCTTGGGGTTCACCAGTATTATTTGCCAAGAAAAAGGATGGGACACTGAGATTATGTATAGACTATCGAGCACTCAACATGGTCACCATCAAAAACAAATATCCGATGCCACGGATAAATGATTTATTTGACCAGCTCGCACAAGCCAAGGTTTTCTCAAAAATTGATTTAAGGTCGGGGTATCATCAATTAAAGTACGGACAGAAGATATCCCTAAGACAGCATTCACCTCCAGATACGGATTATATGAATTTACAGTAATGCCGTTTGGACTGACAAACGCCCCCGCATATTTTGTCCACCTCATGAACAAAGTGTTTATGAAATTTATGGACAAATTTGTTGTGGTGTTCATTGATGATATTCTGGTATACTCTAAGACACCAGAAGAACATGCTGAACATCTCAGAATTGTACTGGGAGAATTAAGGAAACATCAATTATACGCCAAATTCAGCAAATGTGAATTTTGGTTAAGACAGGTTGGTTTTCTAGGCCACGTATTGACCCAAGAAGGTGTTGCCGTGGACCCAGAAAAAGTCAAGGCCGTACTTGGCTGGAAACCACCAGCCAACGTAACAGATGTACGAAGTTTCCTGGGGATGGCTGGATATTACCGAAGGTTTATTGAGGGGTTCTCCACCATAGCAAAACCAATGACACAGTTACTCAAGAAGGATAAGAAATTTGTATGGACTGAAGCTTGCGAGAAAAGTTTCCAAGAACTCAAAAGGAAATTAACAACAACACCAGTATTGGTTGTACCAGACATACACAAAAGTTTTGAAGTATATTGTGACGCATCCCGGAAGGGCCTCGGATGCGTACTAATGCAAGAAGGCAAAGTAGTCGCATACGCTTCCCGGCAACTACGAAAGCATGAAGAAAATTATCCTACTCATGACTTGGAATTAGCAGCAGTCATTCATGCACTCAAAGAGTGGAGGCACTTTTTGCTTGGAAATCGTTGTGAAATATATACGGACCATAAAAGCCTCAAATATATTTTCACACAACCAGAACTCAATTTACGACAACGGCGCTGGTTAGAATTAGTGAAAGATTATGATGTTGGCATTCACTACCATCCAGGAAAGGCGAATGTAGTGGCAGATGCTCTTAGTCGAAACCCCAGCTCGGGCAACGACAGTCTACAGAACTTGAGACCTGAATTTCAGCAGGAGTTCGCCAAACTCAACTTGGTGATGGTCACTGAAGGCAATGTGTCAAATTTGGAAATACAGCCCACCCTAATGGAACAGATTAAGAAGGCTCAGCATGGACACCCCAGCATCGAAGGCATAAAAAGAAAAGTGAGTCTGGGCAAGGCCTCAGAATTCATCATAGACGATAAGGGAATATTATGGTACGGAGACAGACTTTGCGTACCAAATATAGAGGACCTCAAACAGCAAATTCTAGCCGAAGGCCACACCGCTCCATATTCAATCCAGCCTGGAGGAACCAAAATGTACAAGGACATTCAGGAATATTTTTGGTGGCACGGTATGAAGAGGGATATAGCCACATTCATTGCATGTTGTGATTCATGTCAGCGCATTAAAGCCGAGCACCAAAAACTAGCAGGACTATTACAGCCAAACAGGATACCTGAGTGGAAATGGGACGAAATTGGAATGGATTTTATTGCCGGACTACCTCAGTCACGACACGGAAATGATGCCATATGGGTCACCACAGATAGATTAACTAAGGTGGCACATTTCATCCCAGTAAATACAACCCACACCACTCAGAAGCTGGCCAAACTTTATCTCTCCCGTATAGTTTGTCTGCATGGAATTCCAAAGACTATAATATCCGACAGAGGCACTCAATTTGTCTCTAGATTTTGGGATCAATTACAACAAGCTCTGGGAACTCAACTAGTATTCAGTACAGCATACCACCCCCAGACTGGAGGACAAACAGAACGTGTGAACCAAATTCTAGAGGACATGCTAAGAGCATGTGTTCTCACCTATGGAACCAGTTGGGAAG
Source organism: Triticum aestivum (assembly GCF_018294505.1). Lineage (NCBI taxonomy): Eukaryota > Viridiplantae > Streptophyta > Magnoliopsida > Poales > Poaceae > Triticum > Triticum aestivum. Next base: position 159,556,424 of record NC_057814.1, read on the forward strand.
AAACCTTGCCGTATGCCAAATTCGCATACAACAACAGTTACCAAGCCAGTCTACAAATGGCACCTTTTGAAGCCTTGTACGGGTGAAAATGCCGTACCCCATTAAATTGGTCAGAAACAGGAGACAGTCATATCTTCGGCCCCGACATGCTCAAGGAAGCTGAGGAGAAAGTTAGACTAACCAGGGATCAACTCAAGATAGCCCAGAGCCGACAAAAGAGTTATTACGATCAAAAACACCGTGAAGTCAACTTTGAATCTGGTGAATACGTGTATCTACGAGTATCGCCTATGAGGGGCCTGCAACGATTCAAAGTTAAAGGTAAGCTAGCACCACGATTTATTGGACCCTTCTGTGTGATTGCACGAAGAGGCACAGTGGCCTACCAGCTAGACCTACCAGAAGAACTGTCAGACGTCCACGACGTGTTCCACGTCTCACAGTTGAGGAAATGTGTAAGCAACCCAGAGAAGCATGTATCTCATGAGAGCATTGACGTACAACCAGACCTCACCTACACGGAACGTCCAATAAAAATATTGGGGGAGTCCGATAGGAGGACCCGTCAGAAAACAATTAAGTTTTTCAAGGTTCAGTGGAGCAATCACACCGAGGATGAAGCAACATGGGAAAGAGAGGATTTTTCTTCGGACAGAGTACCCACACCTATTTGAGGATCAGCTGAAATCTCGGGGACGAGATTTTTCCTAAGGGGGTAGGTGTTGTAACACTCCAAAATTTTTGATTTGGTTTTTATCAAATTCTTTAATTATTTGGAAGGAGGTTATTTAATTTTTTTTCTAAAAGACTTTCCTTCTCAAAAAATTTCTTTTATGACAAGTATTTTTTTTGTGGGTTCTTCCCAACCTTGATTGTTGGTCTTGAAGATTTTTCATCTTGGGTTGGCTCAACAGAAATACTTTTGAGTGGACCTTTCAAATCCTTTTACTAAAAAGAATTCCTATAATTTTTGGATTTTATTCTTCCCCATTCAAAAATTTCTCTCTTGCCATGGCCTAGGTAGAAAATTTTCTTCCAAAACCCACCTCCCTACTTTGGGTCAAGCCAAGCATCCAATTCCAGCAAGTTTCAACCTCTTCTAGATTTTATTTCTATTTATTTTATCCTCAAACCTTTTTCTGTAATTTAATTTGGACCTTAGTTATTTATAAAGGAACTACTAGATTTCCTTTGAGTTTTGGTTCCAAATAAATTCCTATGGCTAGTCCTTAGTACCCTCAACCTAGATCCATCAAGATCTGCTAGTCCACAGTTCAAAATTTTCAAAATTTGCTTGCTGCAAGTTTGGACTAGATTTGCCATTTTTGGTAAATTTCATTCTTTCTCCTTTTCAAAAATTCTGAAATAATTCAGGCAGTCTCCAGATGCATCAAGAGGTCACCTCACCAAGTCCTAGCTCAAGAAAATTTTTCCACGTGCCTAAATCATTTCGTCGAACAGCTGGTGTGCACTGTTTCTGTTCAAATTATGAAATTCAGTGTTTCAGTTCAGAGACAGTGTCGTTTTCGTCAGTCGGCAGCGTCAATCTCGCCAGTGCTCTCGTTGGCTCGTTGCTCACTGCTCCTCCTTCTTATCCAGTGCGCCGCACGGTTGTTTGGCCGATCGCGGGCGTCGGTGGCGACGTGTCGCGTCAGCTCCGGCGTCTTCCGCGGTGGCAGAACCGCCCGTGGCGGCCAGCAGGGGGCCAGTCCTACCAAACGACGCCGTCTAGCACGCCATGGCCTGAGAGGCGCAGAGTGCGCTCCCTGCCGCCGCCGAGCCCGTGAGCTCCATTCCGTTGAAACCGCGGGAGCAGGCCAAATCCGACCAGGTTAGCCATTGAATGGTACCAGTGAACCAATACGAAGCTGCCCAGTCAACTTAACCTCCTGTCCAACCTCTGCCTCGCCGTAATCACTCGCCGAAGTGATCCCGTTCTCGGCAACCGCCTCAGGCCGGCTATAAATGGAGGCCCCGAGCTCGCTTTCGACCCAGCACCACTCCTCCACCTCACCAGAACCGCGCCTAGCCGCTAGGAGGACCTCGAGGAGGCCTTCTTCCCCGACTCCGGCCGCCCCGATCCGCTTCGGGCTCCGGCAAGATTCTCTCTGGTGAGAGCAGCCCTTCCTCCCAAACTGTGCCAGTAGCCTCCAGTGCACCCACTCCCCTAACCCGCGCTCCAATTTGGCGTTTGCAGCTCTCTTCGGAGAGATCCATCCTCGACCGAACCACCGTCCGCCGGAGTGGAAGCCGTCGTCGACGTGGTGCTCGCCGACGACCAACTCCACCACCCACCGACGCGGAATTGTCCCGTGAGTGCAACCGTACCCTTGCCCTCCTCTAGATCGCCGTCGATCATCGCCGGCGATCATTGTTTGCTTCGATCGACGGTGAGATTTCAAACCTGACGGGTGGGACCCCCTTGTCAGCCTCTTCTCTCTTATTCGAACCGTTTTCTGAACGCCTTCGGGCAAAGTACGTGTTCCCTTTGGGTTGGCGTATTTCCAACCAAAGCATTTTATGTTTTTCTAAACTAGCCCCTGGAAAGTTTCTGTTTCATCACATATTAGTCCCTGGACTAAAACCTTAATAACTTTTAAACAGAAGATGATTTTGAGTTGATTCTTTTTCTGTCATCTTTATTTTTCTATATAGTTTTTTTATCATCTTTATTTGAAAAATTTTTGGAACAATTTTTATGCACGCACGGTATTTACGTTAGTATCCGATTTCTTTTATACCATAGATACCGAAGGAGGTGACGGAGACGCCAACTTCGCCAAGCTAGACGCCGACTACTCCGAACCAGGCAAGCATGTTTGAACCTTTGATATGATGAGTGTTTTGCATGTTTGCTTGAGTGGTTTTCTCATGGCATGTTTATATAAGCATTTGTGAATGTTATATTGCATGCAAGGCAGGCTGCAAGTCAGCTTCGAAATTTGATGTGTTCATATGATGGTGAGATAACCTGGTCATGTGGTGGCATGATAGGTTGTAAGCTGGTATTGTTGAAGCATGCCAGTTTTATGTCAACTGTTTAACTCCAGTATTAATGTGGATCAAGTCTTGTTCCTGTTCGTCTCCTTTTCGTGCTGCCACATGTCTTCTACAAAGAGTGCGGTTTAGTTAGTTGCAAACCTCTTTCCTTGTACACACCAAATAGAGGGGCCGTGATGAGGGTTCCATGGCCCTGGATTAAAGCCCGTCATCCGGTCAGGGGGCATGGGTGTTTCCGGTTGGGACCGAGAGGGGGGCACCCCTTAGAGCGGGCGATATAAATTTGATCCCATGCTATTCGAGGTTGTAGCCTCCCCGTCTTAGAGTTTTTCTTGAACGTTGCCTAGGGTGATTCCTGGCAGCGGAATGTGGAATGGGTGTGTACTGGTTAGATGTGTTTCTCCTAAATACCGTAAACGGAACTAGTCCTTTGTGACTACTGAAATCCGTTGGCTGTGGTTAAAGAGTACAAACTCTGCAGAGTCAAAACCATTCGAGTAACCACGTCATGGTCAAGGACTTTGATCAACATATCAGTGTCAGTATCAGCGTCAGTCTCAGCGTCCGTCTCAGTGTCAGTCTCAGTTACAGTCTCCGGAGAATAAACATGGAATTGAGAGCGGTAAACCCGGCCGAATGTTATTCCTGTGAACGGGCTAACCAGTTTATTATTATGTACTGAGTATTTCCTTGGGATGATTTACCTTCATGAGCTACTTGAATTCGATTGATGAAATATAAGCCCTTTATGTGATGTCGCTCAGACGTCCGACTGTGACATTCTTGTTATTTACTTTTGGATATAAGCCCTTTATGTGATGTCGCTCAGACGTCCGACTGTGGCATTCTTGTCATTTACTTTTGATATAAGCCCTTTATGTGATGTCGCTCAGACGTCTGACTGTGGCACTCTTGTTATTTACTTTTGATATAAGCCCTTTATGTGACGTCGCTCAGACGTCCGACTGTGGCATCCTTGTTATTTACTTTCATTATAAGCCCTTTTTGAGATGTCGCTTAGACGTCCGACTGTGGCACGTACTGTCATTTACGTTTTAATATAAGCCCTTTAGGTGGTGTCGCCCTGACGCCCGACTGTGGCATGTTAATTTATTTTTACCTTTCGAGGCGTCGCTTCAGACACCCGATCGGTCTTCTGTTATTTTATTGGGATTTCGGGAGGACTACCGCCTGACTTCCTTTTTATTTAACATGCAGTGCAAATTTATTATCTGAGTGCGCATTACTAGTCTGCTCATGTGCATCATGTTTGCATTTGTTATATCTTATGTCCAAACTGTCTTGCGAGTACATTCAAAGTACTCACCTGGCTTGTTGATTTGGCCAGATGGTGACGAAGGTGATCTTATGGATGAAGAGTACGATAGCGAGTCCGACACCTAGAGGAGTCCCAGTCAGTCCCATGCGATCCTGGAGTTGGTCACTTGTATTATATACGCTTCCGCTACCCTGATAAAATCATCGAGCCTCACTCCGGCGCTTGATGAGCTGTAAGATTTTGGAGTCATGTCACCCACTTCACTGTGACATATCCACCAACACTTTTAGTACGAGTCAGTAGTTATGCCACCATACTCCTTGTGTCATATCCGCCTTTATGTATAATATCGGCGTGCTTGTAATAAATTGTTGAGCAGCCTCAGCTCAACCCTGTATAATATTTAGTACTTCTGGATTTCTGTATCAAGGATTTGTCTACCAGTAAGGAGGATTTTTCTATACTGGTCTGATAAAATGGTCGATTTTTCAATAAATATTTTATTGGAAAACCAGTCCTGACACTTCCTTCAAGTGGCGTCCAAAGGGTGTATCTTCATCCGGTTACATGAACTTGTTCCTTGCATCCGCCATCCTAAAAGAGTAGAAAAAGACGAGAGGTCAGAAATGAGAAGAGAGTAGCGATCTAGGGTTTAAGCTTAGTGGTCATGTCCTACAGTCAGCGTGTGCTCTGATACCATCTTGTAGCGACCAGACCTCAGACGGTCATGTCTCTGTGCATCAGTGTCATCCCTGGATCAGTAATGCTGACACGCATAGTACTCGAAGGATTTATACCAGAGTAGCAATCACACACTTATTACAATGAATGTCTCAAAAGAGAACTTATTACAATAAATATGGCTTAAGGCCATCTAATAACGATAACAGCGGAAAGCTTGGAAGATAAGCGAGTCCATCAACTCCAACGGCATCACTGAGTATAAGACCACGACCTAAGGCACCTTACTCATCGTCTGAAAAGTCTGCAACATGAACGTTGCAGCCCGAAAACGGGTCAGCACATGGAATATGCTGGCAATGTAACACATAGAGAATAATGAACAGAATAATGCTATACTACATGCATATTTCGCTGGTGGAAAGCTCTATGGTTACAGTTTTGCGAAAAGCCAATTTTTCCCTACTGCAAAGGAATAAATTTTATTTAACTATCATGGTGGTTGTTAAGCATTGAGAATGGTAAACCCCATCTCAATCCCAATTAAGTATCATCATTAACCCAACAAAATTAATTAAAGTAACATGATGAGATTCACATGATAATCCAGGTACTAGATACTCATGATGTCCATAACCGGGGACACGGCTAACCATGATTAGATTGTACACTCTGCGGAGGTTTGCGCAATTTTCCCTGCAAGACTCGATCTCCTCCGTTGGATTTCTCGCACTACATGGTGTTTGAGAAACGGATGACCGAGACATAGTCTTTCAGAAGTGTTCTCACCTTACGATCGGGTAGACAGTTGCACCTACTTTCCCCTACATCTGCTAGTCTACCACTGTAAGAGTTCACACGACTTAATCAACTATGCTAGATCCCATAATAGCTTGCGGCTGCACACGGAAGTTTCTAGCATGAAAAATCTCATGATCCCTTTGAGCCTGGGTGACGGTCCATAAAAAAAACAGGCAATCACTGGAATACCCAGGTGCCTCAAGCCACCCAGATGTGTGTTTAAGTAGCCACCTTAAGTAAACCATTAAATTAACAATCTCACATCTGTCATGGATACACTCACCCAATCCACGTCTACTAGCATAGCATAGAAATATAAGCAAACGTAGAAGTAACTCCCAAAGGTTTTATAATAAAACAGGTAATAGGTACTACCTCATCTACTTCCCAAAACCCACATATTAATCAGATCCTAATCATGCAATTGTTTGAGGATTGATCTAATGCAATAAAACTGGGTAGTAAAGAGGTATGATCAAAGTGTTACTTGCCTTGCTGATGATCCGTGAAACCTAGAGATTCAAAGTAGCAAGCGACACACTCTGGGTACTCTATCGCAAACAAACAAGCATATAATAAGCACTCATATAATGCATAGGTAAAACTCAAATAAAAGATCTAACCAGAAAGTTCAACTTAAGAACTCCGGTTTGCAAAAAGAATCACATCAGATGAAGCAACGAAAGTCAAACGGCAAAAGAAACAAGTTTCGTTTACTAATCTGGACCTAAGTTAAATTTGACAGTAGCAAAAACTTGTTTGAGTTGGTTAAACAGAAAGAGGGTTTCGAGATGAAACTCTAGGCGCTTGAATCACCTGATTCCGATAAACGAGCGAAAAGTTAAACCAAAACGAAAATCGGATCAGAAATCGCGATGAGAAATAATCGCGGAAAATCCGAGAAAAAGAAAATGGACGAACAGGCTAACGAACGAACGTTCGTTGTCTGCGGCTAAACAACGAAAACCGTTTGTTAAAACGAACGTATTGACGAACTTCCGCTAGATAACAAAACCGAGAAAAACCGACGAACCGAAAAAAACCGGATCTAGGGTTTAAAAAAACTGAATCGGTTTTCTAAAAAAACCAGCGGCGGCGAACGGCGGCGGCTACCTCGTCGGGTCCAGCGGGGCTCGGGGATCCGGTGGGCGGGGTGAGGCGGCATGGGGAGGCGGGGTGGGGCGCGGGACGGGCGGCGGCGGGCTTCGGGCGGCGGGGCGGGACGGGGTGAGGCGGCGGGGCGGGGGCGGCTTTTAAGAGGGGGGCGGCTTGGAGGAGGGAGCAAGGCGGCGGGGAGGCGGAGTCCGGCTCGGACTCCGGTCTGGGTCGGCGCGGCGGCGGCGCGCGGTCTCCAGGAGGGAGACGGCGGCGCGGGGGAGCTGGGCCGGCTCGGCTAGGCCTCGGCCCAGTCGGGCGTCGGACGTTTTTTTTAAAAACAATTCCGCCGAACAGAAAATAAATCCTAGAAAAATAAATAAAAATCTAAAAATGCCAAAACAAATTTTCACCGTCTAAATAAAATATTTAGAACAAGATGAACAGTTTCTTGGCCCTAAAATGCAAATTTTAAAAACGTGCAATTTTCCTAAATTCAAATAAAATAGCGAAAACTCCAAATAAAATCTTATTTGATTTTTTGATTAAATCCTCAATATTTCTTATTTTTGGGAAAGTCATTTTATTCCCTCTCTCTTATTTTTATAAATGAAATAATTGAAGATAAAATAAATAAAATCAAATGATCCTATTTTCAAAATTTGAGAAAACCCAAATATGAAAATAACGAAATCCCCAACTCTCTCCGTGGGTCCTTGAGCTGCGTAGAATTTCTAGGATCAAACCAAAATGCAATAAAATATGATATGCAATGATGCTCTAATGTATAACATTCCAAATTGAAAATTTGGAATGTTACAAGCGAGCAATAATAAGATACCTCAAACAACAACACTTATTCAAAACAACCATGATATAACATGACAATAGTGGTATCTCGCTAGCCCTTTCTAAGACCGCAAAACATAAATGCAGAGCACCTCCAAAGTTCGAGCAGCGACTAAACATTGTAATTCATGGTAGAAAAGATCCAGTCATGATGCACCCAACGTTAGCTACACACAATGCATGAGGATGACAATAGTGCTCTCAGGTTCTAGCGCTTATTTGAGAAGGTGATGACACAACATAAAAGTAAATAGATAGTCCTTTCATAGAGGGAATTAGTGAATTGTAGTGGTGCCAGAGCTCAAGTTTTAAAAACAGAGGTAAATGGAATTTTGAGAAATGCACCCTTCTTGTTTACTTCGCGACCATTAGTTATCGGTATCTTCCATGCTAAACACATTAGTGGCGGTTCCCAAGCGATGAAAGTAAAGGTTTACTCCCCCTCCACCAACAATCACACTCCACAGCTTGTCCGAAACAATGGGTACCGTCCATACCAACAACATTCCTAGGGGAGTTTTGTTTAATTATTTGCAATTTGAATTCGAGAGTAGGAATCCCTATTACCGCCGCTCTCGTGCAAGGACGAGTGAATAAACACTCATCATGAGAATAACCCGCTTAGCATGGAAGATACTGACTACCTCCTGTCGCTCTATGAACAATCTAGGCACATACAAAAGGATATTTATTTGAAGTTTTTAGAGGTGGCGCATGCAAATTTACTTAGGATGGCAGGATAATACCGCATATATGTATGTATGGTGGATTAATCTGGGATAACTTGGGTTTCAGGATTTTGATGCACAAGCAGTAATTCCGCTTAGTACAGGCGAAGGCTAGCAATTAGGTTGAGAAGCGGCCAGCTAGAGAGCGAAAACAGTCATGAACATGCATTATGCATAAGTAACATTGGATACTAGCATGAGTAGGATATGAACACCATGAGCATAAATATCATAGAGGCTATGTTGGTTTTGATTCAACTACATGCATGAACATGTGCCAAGTCAAGCCACTCGAACATCCAGAGGAGGATACCATATCATCATACTGCATCACAATCATTCTAACGCAATGTTGACATCCAAGATAAATCATTATCCACTCCTAGCTACTCAAGCATGGCATGAGAAACTATAATCTCTAATTGTCATTGCAAACATGTTTTGATCATAATAGACTGAATCATGGATACTATGTTAAACATATTTACAAAAACAGAACAAGTTGATTTCATACCCGTTTCTCTCTGGCATAGCCAGTTCATCAAATATCATCATTATTGCCTTTCACTTGCATGACCGGACGATTTGAAAATAATAGTAGTGCAAGAGTGCTATGGACTAAGCTAGAATCTGCAACCATTTTATTCAAAAGGAGAAGACAAAGTAATATGGGCTCTTTGTTAGATCAACAATAATGCGTATGAGAGCCACTCAACATTTTCATCATGGTCTTCCCCTCGGTATGACTCAACAAAATGGAAAAGAAATTCAGAGAAACACACTGAAATATTTCTGGAGTTTTTGGTTTTTCTTGAACAAGCAAATAAAAGGGAAAAACAAAAACGAGAAAAACTATTTACACGGGAAAGCTCCCTACAAGTAGAAACAAGAACAAGGAAATATTTTTGGGTTTTATTTTTAATACTAAAATTAATTAAACTAGGAAGAAAAACCAAAAATAAGTCGGAAATATTTTTGGATTTTCTTAAATTTTTTCAAACACACAAGAAGAAGGCGAGAAAATAAATCTAAGATGGATAATACAATGAAAGAGTGTGGACACCGACAACTGGAATGAAATGTGTGAACATGAATGTAATGTCGGTGGAAATACGTACTCCCCAAGCTTAGGCTTTTGGCCTAACTTGGTAATCACCGTCAGTAGCCTGCATAGTGGTCGGAGTGATAGCTCACGGAGGCTCTAGGTGCAGATGCCTGAGCCCGCCGTGCAGCCACAACCTCTGTGTTATGTGCTCGGGCCTCGCTCTCAAGAACATAATATCTTCCCTTGTTGTGAACATCAAAGAGAGCAGGTGCAGGCAAAAATGTGTCCACAACGGACCTTTTATTAAACAACATGTTATAAGTGAAATCATGGGGTTCACCGCTAAGGATCTTATGACGTTTCATAGCGTCAAAGTCCAAGTACTGCGTGGGTAGGATGGGGTCATAAGGCAAAGGTGAAACACCCAGCTCTCTTGCTAAGCGTGTGGCATAAATTCCACCATAAAAATATCCACTACCAGCATTATGTTGCAACCTGCGTGCAACAATCGCTCCAAGGTTATAACTTTTGTCACCTGTGAGAGCGGTGCATATGAGGCTCAAGTCTGGAGCACAAAGTGTACTACAATATCCTGTTTTCCTACAATGCATTTCCAATTGAAAAGTGCAAAGTATTGAATTGAGGGAAAATGAATGCTCTTTATTCTACCTTGTGCCACTCGTCTAGTCTCACCTTAGCATAGGCTAGTCAAGAAAGTTTCATACTCAGATCTAGGTGGTTCGTCTAGCGAGCTCTAAAATGGAATTTTGCAGTGGTGAGCAAATCTCTCTAGAGATATGGTAAATGGATTTTCATACAGTTTAAACGACACCCTAGACTCACGAGGGTGGAATTTAAATTCTTTAGTAAATGTTTTAGTGAGGTTGAGGTGTTGGTTGCACGCATGGACTGAGCTCGGCATTGTGAACATATTGCTCAAATTCTTCTTTGATGCCTACATGCACCATATAATCGTTGCATGGCCATAAACATGATTTGGTGGCGGCATTTCATATGGAATTTTCACTTGGTTCAACATAGGACCGACGAAAGGAGATGCTACTAGAAGATGCCTCCGAGGACCTCCTCCTCGAAGAACTTCTTCCAAAGAGGTTCATCATATTTGCGTACAATTTTCTAAAAAAATTAGGTCACAAAAATTTGTCAACAAAACTTCACAAGATTGAAAGCAACTACTCATAGGGATGCATAGAGGCCATGTTAAGCATTCAAACTACTTAGAACTCTAAGAATTCAACATGCAAGCTCATCTACAACAGCACCAAGAGTAACTAATTATTCAAAATATAAACCACTAAAGCAAAGAACTAATTGGACCAATGGAGGAGTCACATACCAAGCAACAATCCCCCGAAACAGTTTCAGAAACAGAGCTTCGAGTAAAGAGATCGATATCCGCGGGTTTGAGAGCAAGAACATGAGAGAGAGAGAGAGCAATGGTGATTTTTTTCTAGAGGTAGGTGATGACATGGGATGAATAGATAAGTGAGGGGGACCACAACCCACCTGGTGCACCCCCCTCTGATGTTATTTGCACCAAAAAAGTTAAATATTTAGAAAAAAAATCGTATTAAATTATCAGAGTATTCTGGGAACTTTTATTTTGGGGTCATTTTTTATTGCATGGGAAATTCAGAAAATAGACAAAACATGGTGATGACCCACAAGTATAGGGGATCTATCGTAGTCCTTTCGATAAGTAAGAGTGTCGAACCCAATGAGGAGCAGAAGGAAATGATAAGCGGTTTTCAGCAAGGTATTCTCTGCAAGCACTGAAATTATCGGTAACAGATAGTTTTGTGATAAGATAATTTGTAACAGGTAACAAGTAACAAGTGTAAATAAAGTGCAGAAAGATGGCAAAATCCTTTTTTTAGCAAAGGACAAGGCTGGACAATTTCTTATATGAAGGAAAACGCTCCGAGGACACATGGGAATTATCGTCAAGCTAGTTTTCATCACGCTCATATGATTCGCGTTCGGTACTTTGATAATTTGATATGTGGGTGGACCGGTGCTTGGGTGCTATCCTTACTTGGACAAGCATCCCACTTAGGATTAACCCCTATTACAAGCATCTGCAACTACAAAAGAAGTATTAAGGTAAACTTAACCATAGCATGAAACATATGGATCCAAATCAGCCCCTTACGAAGCAACTCATAAACTAGGGTTTAAGCTTCTGTCACTCTAGCAACCCATCATCTACTTATTACTTCCCAATGCCTTCCTCTAGGCCCAAATTTTGGTGAAGTGTCATATAGTCGACGTTCACATGACACCACTAGAGGAGAAACAACATACATCTCATCAAAATATCGAACGAATACCAAATTCACATGACTACTAATAGCAAGACTTCTCCCATGTCCCCAGGAACAAATGTAACTACTCACAAATCATATTCATGTTCATAATCAGAGGGGTATTAATATGCATAATGGATCTGAACATATGATCTTCCACCAAATAAACCAACTAGCATCAACTACAAGGAGTAATCAACACTACTAGCAACCTACAGGTACCAATCTGAGGCTTTGGGACAAAGATTGGATACAAGAGATGAACTAGGATTTGAGAGGAGATGGTGCTGGTGAAGATGTTGATGGAGATTATCCCCCTCCCGATGAGAGGATCGTTGGTGATGACGATGGTGATGATTTCCCCCTCCAGGAGGGAAGTTTCCCCGGCAGAACAACTCTGCCAGAGCCTTAGATTGGTTCCGCCAAGGTTCCGCCTCGTGGCGGCGGAGTTTCTTCCCGAAAGCTTGCTTATGATTTTTTCTCGGACGAAAGACTTCATATAGGATGGGCACCAGAGGGCCACCAGGGGGCCCACGAGGCAGGGGGGCGCGCCCAGGGGGTAGGGCGCGCCTCCCACCCTCGTGGCCAGGGTGTGGCCCCCCTCTGGTATTTTCTTCGTCCAGTATTTTTTATTAATTCCAAAAATGACTTCTGTGAAGTTTCAGGACTTTTGGAGCTGTGCAGAATAGGTCTCTAATATTTGCTCCTTTTCCAGCCCAGAATTCTAGCTGCCGGCATTCTCCCTCTTTATGTAAACCTTGTAAAATAAGAGAGAATAGGTATAAGTATTGTGACATAACGTGTAATAACAGCCCATAATGCAATAAATATCAACATAAAAGCATGATGCAAAATGGACGATCAACTCCCCCAAGCTTAGACCTCGCTTGTCCTCAAGAGGAAGCCGATAACGATAAATATGTCCACATGTTTAGAGATAGAGGTGTCGATAAAATAAAATACAGACATGAGGGCATCATGATCATTCTTATAACAACAACATATATGGATATTGTCATATGATATCTTATGCTCAAGTAATAATCTATTCACAATGTCAAGTATGAATCAGAAACTTCATTGAGAACCAGCAAACTATAATCTCAGTCATTGAAGCAATTGCAATTTATCATAACATCGGAAAGAGTCTATGTAAGAGCTTTTCAGCAAGTCCACATACTAAAATATAATTTAGTCTTTCACAACTGCTAACACTCACGCAATACTTGTGGTTACAGAGTTTTAATCGGACATAGAGAAAGATAGGGGCTTATAGTTTCGCCTCCCAACCTTTTACCTCAAGGGCAATGTCAACAATAATATCTCATGCTAACTTACATCCAATTAGATATATGTATCAGGATCCTTCCAACACAATGTGCTTGCCAAAGGATAAAATGTAAAAAGGAAAGGTGAAGATCACCGTGACTCTTCCATAAGGTAAAAGTGAAAGATAGGCCCTTCACAAAGGGAAGCAGAGGTTGTCATGCGCTTTCATGGTTGGATGCACGAAATCTTAATGCAAAAGAACGTCACTTTATATTGCCACTTGTGATATGGACCTTTATTATGCAGTCCGTCGCTTTTATTTCTTCCACATCACAAGATCGTATAAAGCTTATTTTCTCCACACTAATAAATCATACATATTTAGAGAGCAATTTTTATTGCATGCACCGATGACAACTTACTTGAAGGATCTTAATCAATCCATAGGTAGATATGGTGGACTCTCATGGCAAAACTGGGTTTAAGGGAATTTGGAAGCACAAGTAGTATCTCTACTTGGTGCAAAGAATTGGCTAGCATGAGAGGGAAAGGCAAGCTCAACATGTTGGACGATCCATGACAATATACTTTATTTCGGATATAAGAAAACATAACCCATTACGTTGTCTTCCTTGTCCAACATCAACTCTGTAGCATGTCATATTTTAATGAGTGCTCACAATCATAAAAGATGTCCAAGATAGTGTATTTATATGTAGAACCTCTCTTTCTTTATTACTTCCTATTAATTGCAACGATGACCAAAACTATGTTTGTCAACTCTCAACAACTTTTAATCATCATACTTTTTATATGTGAAGTCATCACTCTCCATAAGATCAATATGATCTCTTTATTTGTTTTTATTCTTTCTCTTTTCTTTTATTCCCTCAAGATCATGGCAAAATAATCAAGTCCTTGACTCAACACTAATTTTTATTATATATAGCTCACGGACTCGATTTCATAGAGGGATCATAAAGCAAAACTCAAAACTAAATCATACTAAAACTTTATTCTACTAGATCAAGATATTACCAAAAGGATCGAACTAAGAAAAATGGTAAAGATAGGAGTGTGATGGTGATACAATACCGGGACACCTCCCCCAACCTTGGCAGTTGCCAAGGGGAGTGTCCATACCCATGTGATTATGTCTCTTTCTTCGGAGGTGGGGAAGATGGTGGTGATGATGATAATTGTGCCTTCTGCTTTTTCATATTGTAATTGAGAAGGGCAATTTCCTCCTGTAAATCATCGATCTCCGATTCCAGCTTCAAAATTTTGTCACATAAATCTCCTTTGCTTTTCTGCCAAAACGAGAAGGAATAGATCGGTTGTTAAATAGTTTAGCTCTCTTAGGGAGACTAGATTTCTTGAACTTCACGTGCATATCCCCAGGTTGAGGTAGAGGGACATCCTCCTCCTCCAAACTTGAATCATTGATCCTCATCAAATGAGCATCCTCCTCCTCATCTGTAGTTCAACCACAAGGAGATAGATCCCCATAGGTCTTTGGGTCAGCAATGAGGTGTGAGACATAGCTCTCTCCGTCGGAATCCTGAGATGACATCTTGCTCCAAACCTGCAACAGAAATAGCTCGAAACAAAAACAGAGGATATTTGCGTGATACGGTGGTCAAAACCTTCAAGAGATTATATAATGAATTTTTACCGACCAAAAGAAGTATCGTGCAAGAAAACGGAGTCCGGAGAGCGCACGAGGTGCCCACGAGGCAGGGGGCGCGCCCAGGGGGTAGGGCGCGCCTCCCACCCTTGTGGAAGCCTCGTGTCCTTCCTGGAATGCTTCTTATTTTCCTATTTTTTTAATATTCCAAAACGGAGAAAAATTGCCATTAGAACTGTTTTGGAGTCGGTTTACTTATCGTACCACGTACCTATTACTTTTCGGAGTCTGAAATGTTCTGGAAAGTGTCTCTTATGTATTCCTCCGGGGTTAAGGTTTCAATAACATTAGTTTCAACATTTATGGGATTACCTGAGATATAATGTTTGATCCTTTGACTGTTAACCACCTTCGGATTTGTGCCTTCGAAGTTGTTGATTTTTATGGCACCGGAATGATAGACCTCCTCGATAACGTAAGGACCTTCCCATTTAGAGAGAAGCTTTCCTGCAAAAAATCTTAAACGAGAGTTGTATAGCAACACATAATCACCTACATTAAACTCACGCTTTTGTATCCTTTTGTCATGCCATCTTTTAACTTTTTCTTTAAACAACTTGGCGTTCTCATAAGCCTGGGTTCTCCATTCATCAAGTGAGCTAATGTCAAATAACCTCTTCTCACCGGCAAGTTTGAAATCATAATTGAGCTCTTTAATGGCCCAATATGCCTTATGTTCTAGTTCGAGAGGTAAGTGACATGCTTTTCCATAAACCATTTTATACGGAGACATACCCATAGGATTTTTATATGCAGTTCTATAGGCCCATAATGCATCATCAAGTTTCTTGGACCAATTCTTTCTGGATCTATTAACAGTCTTTTGCAAAATTAATTTGAGCTCTCTGTTACTCAATTCTACTTGACCACTAGACTGTGGGTGATAAGGGGATGCAATTCTATGATTAACATCATACTTAGCAAGCATTTTACGGAAAGCACCATGAATAAAATGTGAACCACCATCAGTCATTAAATATCTAGGGACTCCAAACCCTAGAAAAATAACTTCTTTAAGCATCTTAATAGAAGTGTTATGATCAGCACTACTAGTTGGAATAGCTTCTACCCACTTAGTAACGTAATCAACAGCAACTAAAATATGTGTATACCCACTAGAGGAAGGAAAAGGTCCCATATAATCAAAGCCCCCAACATCAAATGGTTCAATAACAAGTGAATAATTCATAGGCATTTCCTGACGTCTACTAATATTACCAATTCTTCGAAATTCATCACAAGATAAGACAAACTTACGAGCATCCTTGAAGAGAGTAGGCCAATAAAAACCGGATTGCAATACCTTATGCGCAGTTCTATCTCCAGCGTGGTGTCCTCCATAAGCTTCGGAGTGACACTTGCATAGGATCTGTTCCTATTCATGCTTAGGTACACAGTGTCTAATAACACCATCTACTCCTTCTTTATAAAGATTTGGATCATCCCAAAAGTAATGTCTCAAATCATAGAGAAACTTTTTCTTTTGCTGGTATGTGAAACTAGGTGGTATAAATTTAGCAACAATGTAATTAGCATAATCAGCATACCATGGAGCAGTACGAGAAGTATTTATGATAGCTACTTGTTCATCAGGAAAGCTATCATCAATAGGTAGTGGGTCATCAAGAACATTCTCTAACCTAGACAAGTTGTCTGCAACGGGGTTCTCAACTCCCTTTCTATCAATAATATGCAAATCAAATTCTTGTAGCAAGAGAACCCATCTAATAAGTCTAGGTTTAGCATCTTTCTTTTCCATAAGATACTTAATAGCAGCATGATCAGTGTGAATAGCTACTTTAGAATCAACAATATAAGGTCTGAACTTATCACAAGCAAATACAACTGCTAAGAATTCCTTTTCAGTAGTAGCATAATTTCTCTGAGCACTGTCTAGAGTTTTACTAGCATATTGAATAACATTTAATTTCTTATCAACTCTTTGCCCTAGAACAGCACCTACAACATAGTCACTAGCGTCACACATAATTTCAAAGGGTAAATTCCAATCAGGTGGCTGAACAATAGGTGTAGAAATTAATGCTTTCTTAAGTATTTCAAATGCTTCTACACAATCATCATCAAAGACAAATGGTATATCTTTTTGTAATAGATTAGTCAGAGGCCGAGAAATTTTTGAGAAGTCCTTAATGAACCTCCTATAAAAACCGGCATGACGGAGGAAACTTCTTATACCTTTTATGTCCTTGGGACACGACATCTTTTCAATAGCATCAACTTCAGCTTTATCAACTTCAATACCTCTTTCAGAAATTTTATGCCCCAAGACAATTCCTTTGTTAACCATAAAGTGGCATTTCTCCCAATTCAAGACAAGGTTAGTTTCTTCACATCTTTGCAAAACTCGATCAAGGTTGCTCAAGCAATCATCAAAAGTGGATCCATAAACGGAGAAATCATCCATGAAAACCTCACAAATCTTTTCACAAAAATCAGAGAATATAACCATCATGCATCTTTGAAAGGTAGCAGGTCAATTACATAAACCAAAAGGCATACGTCTATAAGCAAAAGTACCGAAAGGGCAAGTAAAAGTGGTCTTTGCTTGATCATCAGCTGACACAGGTATTTGAGAGAAACCAGAATAGCCATCTAGAAAGCAAAAATGTGTATGTTTGGATAATCTTTCTAGAATTTGATCAATGAAAGGCAAAGGGTAATGATCCTTTTTAGGAGCTTTATTTAATTTGCGGAAATCAATTACCATCCTATAACCTGTAATAATTCTTTGCAGAATCAATTCATCTTTATCATTAGGAACGACAGTAATACCTCCCTTCTTAGGGACACAATCGACAGGACTTACCCACTGACTATCAGCAACGAGATAAATTATACCTGCCTCAAGGAGCTTTAATATTTCCTTTCTTACCACTTCTTTCATCTTAGGATTTAACCGTCGCTGATGATCAATAACTGGTTTGGTGTCTTTCTCCAAATTTATTTTGTGTTGACATAGAGTGAGACTAATGCCCTTAAGATTATCAAGAGTATATCCAATAGCAGCACGGTGCTTCTTCAGAGTTTTCAATAATTTCTGTTCTTCATGCTCTGAAAGATTAGCATTAATAGTAACAGTATATATCTTCTTTTCATCAAGATAAGCATATTTAAGAGTATCGGGTAATGGTTTAAGCTCAAACACGGGATCACCCTTGGGTGGAGGAGGTTCCCCTAGGATTTCAACAGGCAAATTGTGTTTCAGAATGGGTCCCTGTTAAAAGAATACTTCATCTATTTTCCCTTCTTTCATTCATAAACATATCATTTTCATGGTCTAGCAAATATTGTTCTAAAGGATCACTAGGAGGCACGGCAATAGAAGCAAGACCAATAATTTCATCTTTACTAGGCAATTCCTCATCACGGGGTTGTCTATGAAATTTAGAAAAATTAAACTCATGAGACATATCATCCAAACCAATAGTAACAACATCCTTTTCGCAGTCTATCTTAGCATTAACAGTGTTCAAGAAGGGTCTACCAAATATAATGGGACAAAAAGCTATCTTGTGGGGAACCAAGAACAAGAAAATCAGCAGGATATTTAACTTTCCCATACAAGACTTCAACGTCTCTAACAATCCCAATCGGTGAAATAGTATCTAGATTTGCAAGTTTAATTATAACGTCTATATCTTCTATCTCAGCAGGTGCAATATCATGCATAATTTCTTTATATAAGGAAATAGGTATTGCATTAGCACTAGCACCCATATCACACAAGCCATGGTAACAATGATCTCCTATTTTAACAGAAATAACAGGCATGCCTACCACAGGTCTATGTTTATCTTTAGCACCAGGCTTAGCAATCCTAGCAGTCTCATCACAAAAGTAAATAACATGCCCATCAATATTATCAGCCAAGAGATCTTTAACCATAGCAATATTAGGTTCAACTTTAACTTGCTCAGGGGGTGTATAAGTTCTAACATTTCTTTTACGAACCACAATTGAAGCTTTAGCATGATCCTTTATCCTAACAGGGAAAGGTGGTTTCTCAACATAAGTAGTAGGAACAATAGGATCATTATAAGTGATAGTCGTTTCTTCAACTTTAATAGGTTCAACTACTTTTACTTCTATGGGAGGATGATATTTAAACCACTTCTCCTTAGGGATATCAACATGAGCAGCAAAAGATTCACAAAAAGAAGCTACTATCTCAGAGTCAAGTCCATATTTAATGCTAAATTTACGGAAAACATCTGTATCCATAAAGATTTAACACAATCGAACTTAGGTGTTATACCTGACACCTTATCTTCGTCGAGATCCCAATCTTTAGAGTTGCGTTTAATTCTCTCCAATAAATCCCATTTGAATTCAATAGTCTTCATCATAAAAGAACCAATACAAGAAGTGTCGAGCATGGAGCGATTGTTGTCAGAAAGCCGAGCATAAATTTTTTGAATAATCATTTCTCTTGAGAGCTCATGATTGGGGAATGAATATAACATTGACTTAAGCCTCCCCCAAGCTTGAGCGATGCTTTCTCCTTCGCGAGGCCAAAAATTATATATATAATTACGATCACGATGAGCAAGATGCATAGGATAAAACTTCTGATGAAATTCCAATTTCAATCGTTTGTAGTCCCATGATCCCATATCATCACATAGCCTATACCATGTCAATGCATCTCCCTTCAAAGATAAAGGGAAGACCTTCTTTTTGATAACATCATCGGGCATACCTGCAAGCTTAAATAATCCACAAACTTCGTCCACATAGATTAAGTGTAAATCGGGATGCAATGTTCCATCTCCTGCAAAAGGATTAGCTAGCAGTTTCTCTATCATACACGAAGGAATTTCAAAGTAAACATTTTCAGTAGGTTCAGTAGGTTGAGGAGCAACTCTTTGCTCTACTGGTCGGGGTGAAGATACCCCGAACAGGCCCCTCAGAGGATTACTTTCCATAGTAACAAGTGACAGTAAATTTCAGCACACTATATAAATTTTTCCTTACCAAATTCCACCTACCAAAGGCGCTTCACTCCCCGGCAACGGCGCCAAAAAAGAGTCTTGATGACCCACAAGTATAGGGGATCTATCATAGTCCTTTCGAAAAGTAAGAGTGTCGAACCCAACGAGGAGCAGAAGGAAATGATAAGCGGTTTTCAGCAAGGTATTCTCTGCAAGCACTGAAATTATCGATAACAGATAGTTTTGTGATAAGATAATTTGTAACAGGTAACAAGTAACAAGTGTAAATAAAGTGCAGCAAGATGGCCCAATCCTTTTTGTAGCAAAGGACATGCCTGGACAATTTCTTATATGAAGGAAAACGCTCCGAGGACACATGGGAATTATCGTCAAGCTAGTTTTCATCACGCTCATATGATTCGCGTTCGGTACTTTGATAATTTGATATGTGGGTGGACCGGTGCTTGGGTGCTATCCTTACTTGGACAAGCATCCCACTTAGGATTAACCCCTATTGCAAGCGTCCGCAACTACAAAAGAAGTATTAAGGTAAACCTAACCATAGCATGAAACATATGGATCCAAATCAGCCCCTTATGAAGCAACTCATAAACTAGGGTTTAAGCTTCTGTCACTCTAGCAACCCATCATCTACTTATTACTTCACAATGCCTTCCTCTAGGCCCAAATAATGGTGAAGTGTCATGTAGTCGACGTTCACATAACACCACTAGAGGAGAGACAACATACATCTCATCAAAATATCGAACGAATACCAAATTCACATGACTACTAATAGCAAGACTTCTCCCATGTCCTCAGGAACAAACGTAACTACTCACAAATCATATTCATGTTCATAATCAGAGGGGTATTAATATGCATAATGGATCTGAACATATGATCTTCCACCAAATAAACCAACTAGCATCAACTACAAGGAGTAATCAACACTACTAGCAACCTACAGGTACCAATCTGAGGCTTTGGGACAAAGATTGGATACAAGAGATGAACTAGGGTTTGAGAGGAGATGGTGCTGGTGAAGATGTTGATGGAGATTGGCCCCCTCCCGATGAGAGGATCGTTGGTGATGACGATGGCGATGATTTCCCCCTCCCGGAGGGAAGTTTCCCTGGCAGAACAGCTCTGCCGGAGCCCTAGATTGGTTCCGCCAAGGTTCTGCCTCGTGGCAGCGGAGTTTCTTCCCGAAAGCTTGCTTATGATTTTTCTCGGACGAAAGACTTCATATAGCAGAAGATGGGCACCGGAGGGCCACCAGGGGGCCCACGAGGTAGGGGGCGCGCCCAGGGGGTAGGGCGCGCCTCCCACCCTCGTG
Source organism: Triticum aestivum (assembly GCF_018294505.1). Taxonomy (NCBI): domain Eukaryota; kingdom Viridiplantae; phylum Streptophyta; class Magnoliopsida; order Poales; family Poaceae; genus Triticum; species Triticum aestivum. Next base: position 159,577,476 of record NC_057814.1, read on the forward strand.
GCCAGGGTGTGGCCCCCCTCTGGTATTTTCTTCGTCCAGTATTTTTTATTAATTCCAAAAATGACTTCCATGAAGTTTCAGGACTTTTGGAGCTGTGCAGAATAGGTCTCTAATATTTTCTCCTTTTCCAGCCCAGAATTCCAGCTGCCGGCATTCTCCCTCTTTATGTAAACCTTGTAAAGTAAGAGAGAATAGGTATAAGTATTGTGACATAACGTGTAATAACAGCCCATAATGCAATAAATATCAACATAAAAGCATGATGCAAAATGGACGTATCACATGGCATTTTATTTTATTTAACTGATAAAAACAGAAAACAAAAGGTAGGGACAGAAGGTAGTGCTCACTAAATTCATCAACTTCATACCTCTCAAAAATGATCGATTAATAAGGTTGATCAAGTCTTATTAACAACCACATTCGTTTAGCATGAAACCAAAGAACTTTCGTAAATCACTAAGTTACCTCAGCGGGGATATGAATGTCCCCAACAATGAGCATTTCATATTTCTTTTTGCAGTAGGTAGGTAGTTGAAAACTTCCAATAGTGATTGTCAGAGATTTTTCAATTACACTAATATCATTCACTTGGAATTGTTTCTTTGGAAAGTGCACCATATGCTCATTACCATTGATATGAAAAGTGACCTTGCTTTTATTGCAATCAATAACAGCCCCTGCAGTATTCAAAAAGGGTCTACCAAGGATAATCAACATGTTGTCGTCCTCGGGCATCTCAAGTATAACAAAGTCAGTTAAGATAGTAACATTAGCAACAACAACGGGCACATCCTCACAAATACCGATAGGTATGGAAGTTGATTTGTCAGCCATTTGCAAAGATATTTCAGTAGGTATGAGTTTATTCAAATCAAGTCTTTTACATAAAGAGAAAGGCATAACACTAACACCAGCTCCTAAATCACATAAAGCAGTTTTCACATTGTTTCTTTTGATGGAGCATGGTATAGTTGGGATTTCCAGATCTCCAAGTTTTTTAGGTACTCCATCCTTAAAAGTGTAATTAGAAAGCATGGTGGAGATTTCAGCTTCCGGTATTTTTCTCTTGTTGGTGATGATGTCTTTCATGTACTTTGCATAAGGAGGCATTTTTAAGATATTAGTCAATCGAGTACGCAAAAAGACTGGCCTAAGCATTTCAGCAAAGCATTCAAATTCTTCATCATCTTTCTTCTTAGTCGATTTAGGTGGAAAGGGCATAGGTTTTTGAATCCATGGTTCTCTTTCGTTACCATGTTTTCTAGCAACAAAGTCCCTTTTATCATATCTTTATTCTTGGGTTGTGGGTTATCAAGATCAACTGATGGTTCTATCTCAACATCATTGTCTGGTTCTTTATTATTTGTTTGAGTGTCTTCATCAATCTCATCATTATCTTTTTCATTATCAGAAGGTGAGTGTTCATTACCAGATTGAGTTTTAGCATCAGAGATAGAGACTTCATTATCATTATCAGGAGGTTCTTCTACTTCAGGTTCACTAGAGGCATGCAAAGTCCTATCATTTTTCTTCTTCTTTTTATTTTTAGAAGGACTAGTTGCATCAGTGTTAACTCTTTGAGAGTCTTGTTCAATTATTTTTGGGTGTCCCTCGGGATAAAGTGGTTCTTGAGTCATTCTACCTCCTCTAGTCATTACTCTAACAGCATGATCATTGATATTATTATTCATTTCATCAAGCATTTCTCTTTGAGATTTAGCAACTTGTTCTAATTGAGTTTGAACCATAGAGGCATGTTTTCCTACACCTCTAACATCATTGGTAATTCTAAATAACAAGTTACTCAAGCGAGCAATCATATCAGATTGTATTTCAATTGTTTCATAACATTTGCATTGAAGTAATCTTGCTTTCTAATGTAGTTTTCAAACTCATAAAGGCATTGACTGGGGTGCATATTGTAAGGATTGTCATTGTCATTGAATTCCATTAGAGAATTTACCTCTACCACCTTAGGTGGTGGTGGTGTATCAAGCCCATGTATTTCTTCAATAGGAGGCAAATTTTTGACATCCTCAGCTTTAATTCAAAGCCAACGTGATGCTTCTTGGTCAGATGACCAAGATATTGGCGAATACCACATACGATCAAGAAAAGAGTACCTATAATCACATGAAAACCATGAAAGCCAGTTGCTAAGAAAAAGGTAGAACCATAAATACTATCCGAAATAGTGGAGGGTGCTTGGCAATATTCCATTCCTTGAAAGCCAGTGGATACTAGAGCCAGTGAAACGGTTGCTACTAAAGCGTAAACTGCTCGTTTTTCCTTCCCCGCGAGTATAGCATGATGAGCCCAAGTTACGGCAGCTCTTTGGTCAAGAATTGTCTTAGATTTTTTATTTTGACCTGATTGAAATTAAGTGGATGCAATGAAAAAAGAAATTGAATTAGACTACTTAACTATTTCAATCGACTAATCTATTCTATGTAGATTCAAAGATAATATAATAGAAAGAATCTAAAGTGTCATAGAAAAAACTATATGTAGTTCTTTCTACCACAGTTTAAGATTCCAACCAGATCCTTTCATGTAAGACTTGGATTTTTTTTATTTAATCCCTTTTTAATTTCTTCAATGATTAATTGGAATTCCAATTAATTATTGTGGCTGACTGTTTTTACATAAATAATAAGTAAAAAAGAAGTAGGAACCCTTTTCCTTCATAGATTTCTTTGCCTCTTGCATATATTCAGGACTGAGATATAAGATACCCCTCTTCTTCAGAGTTGGTTTGAGTGGTGAATCAGGAAGGGTCCGATCATCATTATTTTTCGATATGTTATTCAATAATTCTTTAGCTCGTTCAACAGTTTGTTCCCTAAAAACACAACCAGCACAACTATCTAGGAAGTCCCTAGAAGCATCGGTTAGTCCATTATAGAAGATATCAAGTATTTCATTTTTCTTAATAGGATGATCAGGCAAAGCATTAAGCAATTGGAGAAGCCTCCCCCAAGCTTGTGGGAGACTCTCTTCTTCAATTTGCAGAAAATTAAATATGTCCTATAAGGCAGCTTGTTTCTTATGAGCAGAAAAATAATTTTTTAGAGAAGTAGTAAATCATATCTTGGGGACTACGCACACAACCAGGAGCAAGAGTATTATACCAAGTCTTAGCATCACCCTTTAATGAGAACGGAAATAATTTGAGAATATAATAGTAGTGAATTTTCTCATCTTGAGCAAAAAGAGTGGCTATATCGTTCAACTTAGTAAGATGTGCCACAACAGTTTCAGTTTCATAACCATGGAAAGGATCAGATTCAACCAAAGTAATTAACTCTGGATCGACAGAGAATTCATAATCCTTGTCATCAACAAAGATAGGTTAAGTAGCAAACTTAGTATCACATTTCATTCTAGCATTCAAAGATTTTTCTTTCAGTTTGCATAAGAATTTCTTAAGATCATATCTATCATTGCAAGCAAGAAAGTCTCTAGTTGTCTCCTCATCCATAACATAACCTTCCGGTATCTTAGGGAATTCATATCTAGGAGAACTAGTTCTAATAGGTGTTTCAAGATTTTCAATTTCAAGCTCTTCATCAATTTCAACAATCTCAGTTTCAGCACTCTCAAAGGCTTTAGTTCTGGCAAGTTGTTCAATAAGAAATTCACCTAGTGGCACATTATCATCTAGCAGGGTACTAGCATCATCATAAATATCATTCATATCAGAAGTAGCATCATCAATAACTTGTGACATATCAGGATTAATAGCATGCGGTGGTGTTGCAAGTTTACTTATAACAGAAGGTGAATCAAGTGCATAGCTAGATGGCAAGTCCTTACCTCCCCTCATCTTGGAGGGAAAATATTAGTCTTAGCGTCCTTTAGATTCTTCATAGTGATAATTTGATAATAATCCCAAGTGACAATATAGCTATGCTCCCCGGCAACGGCGCCAGAAAAAGGTCTTGATAACCGACAAGTATAGAGGATCGCAATAGTTTTTGAGGGTAGAGTATTCAACCCAAATTTATTGATTCAACTTGTGACGCCCCCAATTTGACCGTACACTAATCATACACGCAAACGCGTACGATCAAGATCAGGGACTCACAGAAAGATATCACAACACAACTCTAAAAATAAAATAAGTCAGACAAGCATCATAATACAAGCCAGGGGCCTCGAAGGCTAGCACAAAAGTAGCAACGATAGAAAAGGCGAGGCCTCCTGCCTGGGACCTCCTAACTACTCCACAAAGCCGAACTCCACGTAGAATCATCCTCGGGATCCTCTGGATCCTGGACTCCAGCATCTGGTTGCGACAACCGAGAAGAATCGATAGGGGGAAAAGAGGGAGAAAAGCAACCGTGAGTACTCATCCAAAGTACTCGCAAGCAAGGATCTACACTACATATGCATGGGTATCAGTGTAAAGGGGCAATATCGGTGGATTGAACTGCAGAATGCCAGAATAAGAGGGGGATAGCTAGTCCTGTCGAAGACTACGCTTCTGGCAGCCTCCATCTTGCAGCATGTAGAAGAGAGTAGATGGCAAGTTCACCAAGTAGCATCGCATAGCATAAACCTACCCGGCGATCCTCCCCTTATCGCCCTATGTGAGAGTGATCACCGGGTTATATCTGGCACTTGGAAGGGTGTGTTTTATTAAGTATCCGGTTCTAGTTGTCATAAGGTCAAGGTACAAATCCAAGTCGTCCTGTTACCGAAGATCATGGCTATTCGAATAGATAAACTTTCCCTAGATAATATAGCATGGAGCAATAAAAAATTATAGATACATTGGAGATGTATCAGGTGCCAGGGGTGATCTAACGCAGGGATATGTGATACTGGCGAAGGGGGAAAACATCCCGGAAAGTATTCCCGGTGTTCAGCGTTTTCGGACAGATGAACCGAAGGGGAAAGTTGTGTGTTCACTATGCTAGGGATGTGTGGCAGACAAACGGGCTACGTATCCGGATTTGTCTCGTCCTTCTGAGCAACTTTTATGTACAAAGTTTTTCCATCCGAGGTACGGTTTATTTTATAGTAATTTTAAAAGATTTAATCATTCTTAGAATTTATTTAATTATTTTAAATCAACATTATCCAGAACAGTGTCTGCTGACGTCATCATGACGTCAGCAGTCAACAGGGGGTTGACTGGGTCAAACTGACGTGTGGGACCCACCTATCATACTCTGTTTAGTTTAATTAGGATTTAGCTAATCTAATTACTGTTTAATTAAACTAACTAGTTAATTAGATTAATTAAACATGATTAATTAACTATTAATTTTATTGATTCATTTTTATTTTATTTCCTTTTTCTTCCTTTTTAAATGTTTTGGGGCTGGCCCCGGCTATCATTGGGCCTGGGACCTTAACGGGCGCGGGTGGCGGTTATGGGCGCCGGGCGAAGCCGGGTGACGGTCGGTGGTGCGGGCGGACCCGGCGATGAGCGCCGCGGGTGGGGGTCAAGCCCGAGCGGCGACCAACACGCGGGGGTGGCACGGCGTGGCCCCAGGTCGAAGCGGCGACGAGGCTGAGGGCGGGGCGCGCAAGCTGTGGTGGCGGAGGCGGTGATCAGGGGCAGAGCAGAGCTCCGGGGCGCATGGTCGTCGGCGACGAGGCGAGCAGGGGGTGTGGCCGTGGCGAGGCTGGCGACGCAGAGCAGCGTGCAGCAGGGAGCGGAACGGCACGGGCGTAGTCGTGGTCACGCCGGGGAGCTGAGGGGGTGCAGGGGACGGTGCCATTGGCCGTGGTGAGGCAGGCGCGGGCAGCCGGCAGGTGGGCGAGCGTCGGCGCGCGGCCAGGCGTAGTAGGGGTAGAGACAACGACGACGAGGGGCGCCAGCGACGGAGTGCAACGGGGGCGCGGACTGGGGCATGGCCAGCGGCGTGCGGGCGCGTCTAGCAGCGAGCGAGCGCATCCAGCGTGCGAGGCGTGGACGCGGTGAGCGTCGGCAAGGAAGGGAGCGAGGGAGGAGGCGCATGCAGGTGGAGGCAGAGGGGAATGAGGGGGCCTCACGGGGGTTTGCGGGGTTCTGGGGCAGCGGTGCGTGGGGAGGATGACGGAGACGACCGGGCGACGGGGAGGCAGTCTGGCGATGGCATCCAGCGATGTCCTCGGGCGGCGATGGACGGCGACGGGCCGTCGAGGCGACGTGGCAGGCGCGGCGAGGGGCGCCGCTGAGGGAGAGGGGACGGGGGCGCGAGGATGAGGGCGGGGGCCGGCGAGGCGGCTTCGGCGATGGCCACGGGGTCAGCCCCGATCCGATCTGGATCGGGGGAAAGAGGGAGAGACGAGGAAGTGGGGGGGGGGAGTGCGGGGTGGTTAGTGTCGGTGTCAAAACCGGCGGATCTCGGGTAGGGGGTCCCAAACTGTGCGTCTAAGGCGGATGGTAACAGGAGGCGGGGGACACAATGTTTACCCAGGTTCGGGCCTCTCGATGGAGGTAATACCCTACTTCCTGCTTGATTAATCTTGATGATATGAGTATTACAAGAGTTGATCTACCACGAGATCGTAGAGGCTAAACCCTAGAAGCTAGCCTATGATTATGATTGTTGTTGTTCTACGGACTAAACCCTCCGGTTTATATAGACACCGGAGGGGGCTAGGGTTATACAGAGTCGGTTACAAGGGAGGAGATCTACAGATCCGAATTGCCAAGCTTGCCTTCCACGCCAAGGAGAGTCCCAGCCGGACACGGGACGAAGTCTTCAATCTTGTATCTTCATAGTCCAACAGTCCGGCCAAAGTATATAGTCCGGCAGTCCGAGGACCCCCTAATCCAGGACTCCCTCAGTAGCCCCTGAACCAGGCTTCAATGACGATGAGTCCGGCGCGCAGATTTGTCTTCGGCATTGCAAGGCAGGTTCCTCCTCCGAATACTCCATAGAAGTTTTTGAACACAAGGATAGTGTCCGGCTCTGCAAAACAAATTCCACATACCACCGTAGAGAGTATAATATTTCCACAAATCTAATATGCTGACAACTTTTCATAACGTGACATCACGCCATGGCCCGGTCATTATTCGAACCGTTTTTCTTAACCAGCTACTGCACACATTGCGAGGCGGTTTTCTTGGCACGTCTTGTCGAAGCAGAGATCGTGTCCCCTTATCAAGGGATTCTCATCAATACGGGTGTGGGTAACCCAACCGTGCCATCAATTACGGCGCTTGGGGAATAAGCGAGTTTACTAGGCAAGTGGGGAGGCGCAGAATCCATGCTGCCTTTATAAAGGGATAAGGACTCCCTTTCGCACCCACGCCTTCTTCCTCCCGATCCATTCCCCTTCGCTCGAGCTCCAGCGCCCAAGCGTTCATCTTCTCCGCCCACAAAGGCCTTCCGAAAATGTCCGGATCCGGAGCAGGAGGCAAGTGGATGGCCTCTACCATCCGGGAGAAGGATATCAAAAAGCTTCGGGAGGCCGGGTACCTGGCCAAGAAAATCAGCCACCATCTCCCGACGGCGGGACAGATCGTCCCTACTCTGGAACCCCACGAGAGGGTTGTATTCCTCCCTCACTTTGTCCGCGGGCTAGGGTTTCCCCTCCACCCGTTCGTTCGTGGCATCATGTATTATTACGTGATCGATCTTCATGATCTGTCACCCAATTCCTTCCTCAACATCTCGACATTCATCGTCGTGTGCGAGGCTTTTCTCCGCACCTCGCCACATTTCGGCTTATGGCTGAAGATTTTTAATGTGAAGCCCAAGGTAGTGGGCGGCGAGCACGCCGAGTGCGGGGGCGCTATGGTGAGCAAGATGCCCAACGTCACATGGCCAACAGGCACCTTTAATGATTCCTTCAAGGAGTGGCAACAACAATGGTTTTACATCACCGAGCCGCGCGGCACGGAATGGGCCGCTACTCCCGAGTTTCGATCCGGAGCCCCTCTGCGGCTTACATCCTGGGTCAAGAAGGGCATGAACTGGTCTTCGTCCGACGAACTGTCGGTGCTCCAGACGCGTGTTAAAGATATGGAAGACAAGAGCATCGAACTTGTCAATGTAGTCCAGGTGATGTTGGTTCGCCGGATGCTGCCTTGTCAACACCGGACTTGCAATCTATGGGAATTCGATCCGGCCAAGCACCAAACCCTGCGAGAGCTCTTTGGCTCCTCGCACAAAGACATCTGGAAGGTGCTTTTCAAGTCTGCAAATCATGGCCGGACTCAGCCGAGGACCGCGGGTACCAACTGTCCCGCCCTGCAAGCTCGGTAAGTCATCATACATTTTATCCGCATAAACCAAAGGAAATGCTTAATGTGTTTTCCACAACTCTCCTAGGGCTGGACGAAGAAGGCGGAGTGGATCCACTGTCCGACCCCACTGCCCGAAGAACCGGCCGTCCCACTTCTGACGAAGATGCTGGTCCCGGCGCCATACAAGGTGCCGAAGAAGACGGCCTAGAAGGAGGCCAAAAAGACCCGGGGCGGCCTTCATCGCCACGGCACTTCGGACACAATATCCGAAGGCTCCAATGCCCATTCCGCCTTCGAAGAGGACGAGGAGGAGGAAGAAGATGAATCCCCCGCGGGGGGAAGAAAGAAAAGGACGACCTCTGTAGATTTGGAGGCCGAGTCGCCTAAAAGGGGAAAAGCTCCTCTTTTGGAAGAGTCCACTACCGCCGCCGACAGCGGCCCGGCGTGGGAACCCAGGGCCCAGCCCCTGGTGAACTCGTGAGTATATAAAGTCCGAATACGTTTATGCATCCAGACTCGTCATGGCATAATATTTTAACCTGAGCCATATTTTTTGTAGTCCGGCAAGGTCCCGTACCAAACAATCCCATCAGAGGATTCGCTGAGCTCGGATGCTATGGAGAGCGGGACGCCCCAAAAGGCCCCTTCCCCCAAATAGGTGAATAACACCGAGGCTTCGTCCCAGAAGGACCCCGGCCAAGGAGGGGAGGAAAAGATCGTGAAGGCGGCGCCTGGAGGTCAAACTTCAGGGGCCAGACACATGAGGGAGAAGATTCCCATGGGAGTTGACGGCGGGGACCATCTGGAATTCGGCTCCCAGCCGGATGTAATTCCGGAGACCAATACAGCTCCAGGATCAAGCAGGCGGCCTCCTTCTGCTGGAGGGGGCGTACCTGTTCCACCGGCAACCTCTGTCCAACCAGAGGTGTCGGATGCTTTGTTGGCGGCGCTGAAGAGCGCCTGCATCGTCGATGAACTCCGTGCCCTTATGGGTGCGGTGACTGAGAAGATTCAGTCTGCTGAGAGTGGACTGAATGAAGCCTGTATCAGCCTTATAAAAGGTTTTGAGGTATGTTTTATGAGGTTTCGAAGAGTGTCATGGTATGGATAGTAGCCCCTGATACACTATTCGGTGAAAGAAAGAACCGGACAGAGGATCAAATTTATGTTCGCAGGAAGACTCACTTGATGCATCTATCTCTCTTTTTATAAGCAGGCGTCTATAACGGCAGCTGCCTCTCATACTGCGAAGGTCTCCAGACTGAATCAAAGTCTGGAGCCGGTTAAAGAAGAACTTGGCCAGTTGAAAATGCAGTTGGAAGATAAGCAAGGTAGGCGCAAGCCTTGTTCACGTTTGGTGCGAACGAATTTCTCTAGGGACGGTGACCAAAGTCGAGGCTCTTAAGAAGGCTGTGGCCGAGGCCGAGGAAAAGGCAGCCGCAGAGCAGGCTCTTCGTGAGAAGCACGAGGCTAGGGTTATTGAAGATGAGTAGAAGCTTCAAGAGGCCGTTAAGAAATGCGAGACCTTGGAGCAGAGTTTAATGGAGAAAGAATCCGAACTCACCAAGGCTCATCAGGCCGCGTGCGATGCCCAGGGGGAAACCCAAGGCGCCCTGTAGGAGATCCAGGAGGCGAGGAAGATCACATCGGGTAAGGCTCTTTTCCAGGGAAATCAAGTATTTGAGGAGAAAATCATGTTTCTAATTTTGAGTTCGGATTTCTCCAGGGGTGTTTGTGGAACTGCCCCGTAGCATATCGGATGCTGCCCAATTCTACCGAGCCAAAGAAAGGAACACTGCGGATAAGCTCTTCTGGTCGCAGTATTTGGCACCGAATTATCCGGTGCCCTTTGCCGATCAACTAAAATATCTGATCGAACTGCATAAGGCGGCGGAACTAGCCATGAAGGATTTGATTATCCGGCTATGGCCTGCCGAGCCGATCCCAACCAGCTACTTCGGGCTCGTGAAGCGGCTTGTGGGTGCCTGCCCTCGACTTGACGTCATCAAGCGGTCGGTCTGTATAGAGGGTGCGCGAATGGCCTTCGCTCGCGCAAAGGTGCACTAGGGGAAGATGGATGCTGAAAAGCTGATGACCGAAGGACCACAAGAGGGGAAGGAGCACCTCAAGCCCGAGTTATGTTATGAGGGTGTCCTGAAAGGATCCTACCTTGCAGCGGAGCTATGCACCAAGGACATTATATTTCCATGAATGCAAATCATGTTGTCCTTTGTAATGTTTGAACAAGGTCATTTATATTATTTATTGCCTATTATATAGAAGTTTGTCCTCCTACGCGGCCGTTTTATATATTAATCCTGAGAGTTGGCCAATCGTCGGCTTCTGCCCCCACGTAAGAAGTACGGGGGTGTTCGGGATAAACCTGATCACTCTTTATCCCAGTTTTGGGTCCTTCGAAGGAGGTGTTCAGCACAACGAACCAGGCAATCGGACTATAGGTCTTTATCACTCTCACTTAGCCATAGGAGCTTTAGGAAGGTAGGCGCAGCCCCTGGTGTTTGGAAGACCGCACGAGGGGCTCTATAAGCACCTAATCGGAAGAAAAACCGATCCATCGCACGCTGCATTGGTTATGGCATTATGCGGGAGAAATCCTTAAAGATTTTACAACCTCACGAACAGCTAACCAGCTCTCGCCGTATCATGACAGTCAGTTTTCGGCTTTCTCTACTGAGGTGCTCGTCCGGAAGAACCGGGGCACAATCGCAGTAGTTCTCCCAGTGCTACCTTAGTCGATATAGCGGAACGTAAGGTACCAAAACATGGGAGCCGGGCAAACCCAACTATTGACCCAAGACATGATTCGGAGCTGATGCATATAATGCTATAGGTTCGGGGTGCCGAACTTCCGTGAAGGTGTTCGGACTTTATTGCCGTATTATGGGTAAACCGAAGCCTCTGGCATGTTTGAAGGCATATCGCAGTGTACGGATGCCACTTGACAAGAGAATTTTAATAAGAAATAATAGCAGAAAAGCGTCATATAAATCCACATGTTGTATTTGAATAGTACGTCGATGCGTATGAGTATAGGTAATGTGATAAAAAAGAAATATGACTGTGGAACCTGCTGAGACCAGGGGGGAAGAAGCTGTGTGTGAGTATAGTCGGATGATCATCGCGGGGAATATCTAAGGATTCCCTTGCGCATTCGAGCTGCCTCCATATCGCCCGTCCTGGTCGGCGCAAAGGTGAACCTGCAAAGGAAATGTAAGAAATGTTTGTGTGCCGGAGAGCGGTTGAGCCGCTGTGTGCGGCCTGTCCCGGCCTTCGCTGGAGTGTTTAATTGAGCTCTGGACGAGCCGGGCTATCCTGCCGCGAGGTAGTTCAGAATCCTTTGGCGGTGTCCGGGAGCTTGGCCGTCGACTCGAGGTTTGGCTGCAAGGTGCTGCTCGTTGCTTCTGCTGTTAAGACAGCGGTGTACTCGTTGGTGCCGAATGAAAGTTCGGCCTTGCCCTTGACCGTGGTGACGCCGCGTGGACCGGGCATCTTGAGCTTATGGTAGGCATAATGTGGCACCGCGTTGAGTCGAGCGAACGCGGTTCATCCGAGCAGTGCCTGATAATCACTGCGGAAAGGGAAGATTTCGAAGATTAACTCTTCGGTACGGTAATTGTCTGGTGATCCAAAGACTACCTCAAGGGCAATGGAGCCTGTACAGCTGGCTTCCACACCTGATATAATGCCTCTGAAAGTGGCTTTAGTGGGTTTGATCACCGAATAATCGATGCCCATTTTGTGCACTGTGTCCTGGTAAAGCAGGTTTAAACTGCTGCCTCCGTCCATAAGGACTCGTTTGAGGTGGAACCCGTCAATTATTGGGTCGAGGACTAGTGCGGCTGGATTGCCCTGATTCGCATTGACCGGACGATCCGTGCGGTTGAAGGTGACCGGCCCTAGTTTATATTGTGGGACGACTAGTTCCGTTAAGTCGGCATCCCTAAGGGTGCGCATCCGGTCCGGGTTGGGAATGTGGGTGTTGTTGACCACGTTCACCGTTTGGATTTGCGGGGGAAATTTCTTTTGCCCTCCTGTATTTGGTGATCTGGGCTCTTCGTCGCCATCATTGCTTTGGGACCCCCATCTTTGTTTTTGGCGCCTGCCCTGCTGGCTTGTTTGAAGACCCAGCATTCTCTATTGGTATGGGTGGCTGGCGTTCCTGGGGTGCCATGAATTTGGCATTGGCGGTCGAGTATGCGGTCCAGACTGGACGGACCCAAATTTTTATTTTTGAGTGGCCCTTTGAGGGAGTCCTGGATTAGGGGGTATCCGGACAGCCGGACTATATACTTTGGCCGGACTGATGAACCATGAAGATACAAGACTCAAGACTTCGTCCCGTGTCCGGATGGGACTCTCCTTTGCGTGGAAGACAAGCTTGGCGATCCGGATAGTAGATCTCCTTCTTTGTAACCGACTCCGTGTAAACCCTAGCCCCCTCCGGTGTCTATATAAACCGGAGGTTTTGGTCCGTATAGGGACATTCATAATCATCATAGGCTAGCTCCTAGGGTTTAGCCTCTATGATCTCGTGGTAGATCAACTCTTGTAATGCTCATATACCATCAAGATCAATCAAGCAGGAAGTAGGGTTTTACCTCCATCGAGAGGGCCCGGACCTGGGTAAAACATCGTGTCCCTTGCCTCCTGTTACCATTAGCCTTAGACGCATAGATCGGGACCCCCTATCCGAGATCCGCCGGTTTTGACACCGACATTGGTGCTTTCATTGAGAGTTCCTCTGTGCCGTCGCTGCAAGGCTTGATGGTTCCTTCAATCATCAACAACAACGCGGTCCAGGGTGAAACCTTCCTCCCCGGACAGATCTTCGTGTTCGGCGGCTTCGCACTGCGCGCCAATTCGCTTGGCCATCTGGAGCAGATCGACAGCTACGCCCCAGGCCATCAGGTCAGGTTCGGAAACTTGAACTACACGGCCGGCATCCGCGTGGACTTGATCTTCAACGGATTCGGGCATGCACCAGAAGCGCCGAACAGTCGCAATGAGCACGGTTTAGACCTGCTGTCGGACAACACTCAGGATATCGTACCTACAGGAGCCCCGGACCTAAATCCGGGCAGATTGCGTCATCCGAGGACGGGTGGATGGACCCCGCCCCGGAGGCCGCACACTCATCGGCGGTAGAGCCGAACACATGCTTCACCCCCAAGGAAGCCTGTGACTCCGGACCCCTGGACTTGTGTCCGGCTGTAGATCCCAGATCGCGCGCCACCGAGCCTGCCGATTCCGACTGGGCTCCGGTAATGGAGTTTACCGTTGCGGATATCTTCCAGCACTCGCCCTTTGGCGACATGCTGAACTCATTAAGGTCTCTCTCTTTGTTAGGAAACTCTCAGCCGAACTATGTCCGGCTCGAGTGGGAAGCAGACGACGAGGGAATTCGTTACCCACCCACCACCCACTTCATTGCCACGGTCGACGATTTGACCGACGTGCTTGACTTTGACTCTGAAGACATCGACGGTATGGACGACGATGCAAGAGATGAACAGGAACCACCGCCCACGAGGCGCTGGACAGCCACCTCCTCATATGATATATATATGGTGGACACTCCGAAAGAAACCAATGGCGATGAGGAAATGGAGGATAACCCCTCAGGGAAGAAAGCAAAGCATGGGCGTCATTGACGCTGCTCCAAGCCCCGCCATAGCAATACTAGCACAGGAGACGAAAGCAATCTGGATGGTGCCGACGATGAATACAACCCCGATGAGCCTACCTTTGAGCAGGACGAACAGGAAGACGGGCAGGTCAGCCTAGACGAACAGGCGACGGACGGGTATCCGGAGGAGGACAACTACATGCCCCTCTCCGAAGATGAGATCAGCCTCGGCGACAACGAATTCGGCGTGCCTGAGGACCCTGTAGAGCAGGAGCGCTTCAAGCGCCGGCCTATAGCCACTGCGAGAAGCCTGAAAAAGAAGCAGCAGCAGCTCCAAGCTGATCAAGACCTGCTCACAGACAGATGGACTGAAGTCCTGGCAGCCGAGGAACATGGACTCGAGTGCCACATGGCTGACCGGCCACCTCGTGGCCGGGATAAAATGGCGTATCAGCCCGAATACCAGCCCGCACCCCCACGCCAATACACTACGGACCGGGGCAACAGGCAAGACCTGCGAGATATTTTGGAAAACAAGGCAGGACAGCCAAGATCGATCTACGGATCGCGGGTGCATGCCCAGACACGTAACGGTAATTGTCATGCCGAACACACTACCAACAAGTTCGGCCGGGCCGAACACAGCCAGCCCAACTCATTCGAACTGCGTAGCCACATAGCCCAGCATAGAGGCGCCGCACACCCCCTCTGCTTCACTGACGAAGTGATGGATCATGAATTTCCAGAAGGGTTCAAACCCGTAAACATTGAAGCATACGATGGCACAACAGACCCCGCAGTATGGATCGAAGATTTCCTTCTCCACATTCACATGTCCCGCGGTGACGATCTACACGCCATCAAGTATCTTCCCCTTAAGCTCAAAGGACCGGCCCGGCACTGGCTAAATAGCCTGCCGGCAAATTCCATTGGCAGTTGGGAAAACCTGGAGGACGCATTCCTCGACAACTTCCAGGGCACGTACGTGCGACCACCAGATGCCGATGACTTGAGCCACATTACCCAACAACCCAGAGAGTCAGCCAGAAAATTCTGGACTCGGTTCCTAACTAAAAAGAACCAAATTGTCGATTGTCCGGACGCCGAAGCCCTGGCGGCCTTTAAGCATAATATCCGCGACGAGTGGCTCGTCTGACACCTCGGCCAGGAAAAACCAAAATCCATGGCGGCCCTCACGACACTCATGACCCGCTTTTGCGCGGGCGAGGACAGCTGGTTGGCTCGCAGTAGCATCACGCCAATAAACTCTGGCACTTGGGATGTCCGCAATAACAACGGCAAGCCACGACGCAACAGACACAAGCGTCGGAACAATGGCGACAACACTGAAGACACGGCAGTCAACGCCGGATTCAGTGGCTCGAAATCCGATCAGCGGAAAAAGCTATTCAAAAGAAACAATCGGGGACCGTCCAGTCTGGACCGCATACTTGATCGCTCGTGCCAAATTCATGGCACCCCGGATAAACCAGCAAACCACACTAACAGGGACTGCTGGGTGTTTAAACAGGCCGGTAAAATAAATACCGAGAACAAGGACAAGGGGCTGCACAACGATGATGACGATGAGCCCCGGCGTCCGAACACGGGGGGACAGAAGAAATTCCCTCCCCAGGTGAAAACGGTCAACATGAGCTACGCCACCCACATTCCCAAACGGGAACGAAAGCGAGCTCTGCGGGACGTTTATGCGATGGAGCCAGTCGCCACAAAGTTCAACCCATGGTCAGCCGATCCGATCACCTTTGACCGTAGGGATCACCCTACCAGTATCCGTCATGGCGGTTCAGCCGCATTGGTCCTAGACCCAATCATCGACAGATTCCACCTCACGCGAGTCCTTATGGACGGCAGCAGCAGCCTGAACCTGCTTTATCAGGACATAGTGCGCAAAATGGGCATCGACCCTTCAAGGATCAAGCCCACCAAAACCACCTTCAAAGGTGTAATTCCAGGAGTAGAGGCCCGCTGCACGGGCTCCATAACACTGGAAGTGGTCTTCGGATCCCCGGATAACTTTCGAAGCGAGGAGTTAATCTTCGATATCGTCCCTTTCCGTAGTGGTTATTATGCACTGCTTGGACGAACCGCATTCGCTCGATTCAATGCGGTACCACACTATGCATACCTCAAGCTCAAGATGCCAGGACCTCGCGGGGTCATCGCAGTGAATGAAACACGGATCGCTCTCTCCGTACCGAAGAGCATACTGCAGCCCTCACGGCAGAAGTACAAGGCAACCTTCTTCGGCAAACCATCAATCTGGTGACAACAACCCCGAACACCGTCAAGCGAGTCCGGAGTACACGGCAACAGGAGCGCGACTAGCAATCTAGCCTCCGCCCCAGCCCGATCATGGCAGCATTCGTGCCGCGCGTACACAATTACGCACTTAAATTACCATGAGCATAGGCGGAGGCGCAATTGTGCTGCAGTCAATAGTGCGGTTCAGCCGCAACGTATTTTAATAACCCCCTTCATCTTTCAGGAACCTACATTTGGGCAGCCTCTTCGGAGAGCCAGATCACCGGATTCCTCACAGAAGGGAAAACCAAGGAGGCAAAAGGCTTTGCGCACAAAGGGAATACCAGGTGGTGTCTGTCAATGATAGTTATACCTGTTTTATATACCTGTATGCGGCCCGCCCTTGGGCAGGACATGTCAAATAGTCCTATTTTCATTCGGCTTAACGCATCAATTGTACAAATACGCTTAGACGTATTGTCTTACAATGGGAAACAATATATAGCGTCAGCTTATTATTATTATCCTCACATTTTTTCCTATAAATGTTTATTTAATATTGAATCTATACATCTTGGTACATTCAGTTTGCCAGGGGCTTCTTATGGCGCCCCATAATATGGCAAGTTAAGTCCGGACACTTTCAACAGTGCGGCACCCCAAACTTATAGCACTATATGCATCAGCTCCGAATCATGTCTTGGGTCAATAGTTGGGTTTGCCCGGCTCCCTTGTTTTGGTACCTTACGTTCCATTATATCGGCTCAGGTAGCGCAGGGAGAACTACTGCGATTGTGTCCCGGTTCTTCCGGACGAGCACCTCAGTAGAGAAAGCCGAAAACTGACTGTCATGATGCGGCGAGAGCTGGTCGCTGTTCGAGAGGTCTCAAAATCCTTAAAGATTTTTTCTGCATTAGGCGAGGAATCGGCCTCGTCCGATTTAGGCGTGTATAGCGCCCCAGTTCGGCTTTCCGAATTCTAGGGGCTTCGCCGCAATTTAAAATTATAGACTTCTATGGCTAAGTGAGAGTTATAAAGCCGCATAGTTCGATTGCCTTCTTCACTGCGCCAAACACCTCCTTCACGGACCAAAGATTTGGATAAAAGAGTGTTTGGGTTTCCACGAACACCCCAGTACTAGTTACGCGGGGGCGGAAGCTGACGACTGGCCTACTTTCAGAATTTTATAAATAGCCGCACAGAAGGTAATATTTTAAATCAGCAAAGCGCTACATAGCGCAAATAACTTTGTTTTTACATTACAAAAATGACAGGAGTGTATTCACTCAAAGATGGTGTCCTTGGTACACTCATCGGCCACGAGGCGAGCGCCCTTCATTACGCCATCATAATACTTCTCAGGATAGCGATGCACCTTGCCCTCCGGCGGTCCATCCTTCACCAGCTTCTCCGCATCCAGCTTGCCCCGATGCACCTTCGCACGGGGAAAGGCCCGGCGGGCACCCTCAATGCAAACGGATCGCTTGATTACTTCAAGCCGTGGACAAACATTTACCATCCGCTTTATCAAGCCGAAGTAGCAGGCGGGCAGGGGCTCACCAGGCCACATACGGACTATGAAATCTTTCATAGCCACTTCGGCCGCCTTGTGGAGTTCCACCAACTGCTTCAATTGGTCACTCAGAGGCATCGGGTGTTCGGCTCCAGCATACTGGGACCAGAACAACTTCTCTGTCGAACTCCCCTCTTCGGCACGGTAGAACTCCGCGGCATCCGATATGCTGCGTGGCAGATCTGCGAAGGCCCCTGGAGAGCTTCGAATTCGGGGCCTTCGCAAGCTCAGACTCCTTCGTCTTGAAGTCACGCTCCAAGGACTCGAACTTCTTGCCGAGCTCCTGGAGCTCTTGCTGTACCTCGCCCACCCTAGCATTTTGCTTTTCACACTCAATGCGCTCCATGGCCGCCTTGTTTTCGGCCTCTGATAGCGCTTTCTTCAGGGACGCCACTTCGGTCGTGGCCCCTATTACAAAATCATGACGCCTTTTGTTAGCGTCACTAATTTCCTTCCTCTATATGACATGTGAATGAGGCATCACTTACCTTTGTTCTCTTTGAGCTGCCTCTTCGTGAGGCTGAGCTCTCCTTGAACCTGCTCCAGGTCCCGTTTGAGTCCGGTGACCTCGGCTGTGCGGGCAGCGGCGGCAAGCAGCACCGCCTGCTTATTCACATAGACACCTACTGTTAGACTCCTGCGGATTAAAATTGACCCTCCATTTGGCTTTTCTTTCCGAACACCAAACAAAGTATCAGGGGCTACTGTCTATTGGGTGATAATTTCTCACACTTTTAATTACTTACCTCAAAGCCTGTCAGGAGGCTGGTGCAGGCTTCGGTCAATCCGCTCTTGGCGGACGGAACCTTCTGAATCACCGCACTCATAAGAGTACGGTGCTCTTCTTCCATGGAAGCGCCGCGTAGCGCTTCCAGCAGACTGTCCGGCGCCTCTGGCGCAACGGAAGTCATCGGCACGGTTGGCTCGCCTACCTTAGCGAGGGGCCGCCTGCCCGAATCCGGAACCCTTGGAGGTTCCGGTACAGTGTTCGGCTAAGGGCCCGACTTGCTGTGGCTCTCGCCGGCATAATCCGAGGGGATTTTATGCCCTGTATGCCCAGCGTCTTGACCTGCGCCTTGGGGCGTCGCCAGAGTCGCCTCCCCCTGCTCTGGGACTCTTTGGGACAACACCTCCGTGTCATCAGCAGGCCGAGGGGAAGTGGCCGTCGGGAGCGAATTCATTGCCGACTCGCTCAAAGACCCGTCCGAAGAGGATACCTCGGGATGGGCCCTGGTCGGACTGCATATACGTGTTCGGCGTTATAACTAACTATGAAGCTAAATCGCAAGAAAATATAACAGAGTGCGGATACTTACGATCTTGCTAGGGGCTTCCCCCTGGGCAGCCACTCCTCCTCGCTATCGGCGGCCGTGGTGGAGTGGCCCGGAAGGGACACCTTTCCCTTCTTCGGCGTCCTAGCCTCCCTCTGTGGGGCGGCTTTCCTTTTCTTCTCCTCCCCCGTACGGGGGGGGGGGGGTGCATTTCTTCATGTTCCTCCCCGTCTTCATGGGAGGAATCCGCCTCGCCGTCTTCTGACGACGAGTCTATCATGGCTTGGCGCCGGGTACCTTTCCTGGTTCCAACGGCCGCTTTCTTGGACCCTTCAGCCTCCCCTGATGGGGCGGCCCTCTTCCTTTTCTTCTCCTCCCCTCGTGGGAGGAGTGCGCCTCGTCGTCTTCAGACGAGGCGTCCGGTGCGACCTCGCGCCGGAGACCCTTCCTGGTCCCCGTGGCCTTCTTTTCGGCCTTCCTCTTCGGCACCTTATACGGCGCCGGAGTCAGCATCTCCGTCAGGAGTGCGGTCGTCGGATCTTCGGGCAGCGGAGCCGGGCAGTCGATCTGCTCCGCCGTCTCCACATAATCCTGTTTTGTCAGCATAAATGACTCAAAATCCTCCCACGAATATGCTGGGAAAGGTACATTTTGTGATAGTTAGAGGGTTTACCGGATTGGCAGGGCGCCTTGCGCTAAGCCCACGGTCCTCGGAAAGGGGAGGTGGAACCTCGCCGGCCTTGAACAACACCTTCCAGACGTCTTTATGCGTCATGTCGAAGAACTCGTGCAACATCTGGTGTTCGGCCGGATCGAACTCCCACATATTGAATGCCCGTCTTTGATCTGGACCACGTTGACAAGCTTGATCTTCTTGTCCCGCATACTTTTTATGCAGTTCTCGAGCCGGTCAGCTCCATAGGTTCGCCCCAGGCTAGGCCCTTCTTCTCCCAAGAGGTGAGCCGCATGGGGACTCCGGATCGGAATTTGGGGGCCGCCGCCCAATTGGCGTCGCGCGGCTCAGTGATGTAGAACCACCCTGATTGCCACCCTTTCACGGTCTCCACGAAGGAGCCGTCGAGCCATGTGACGTTGGGCATCTTGCCCACCATGGCACCTCCACACTCCGCCTGCTGGCCGCTAACGATCTTCGGCTTCACGTAGAAGGTTTTCAGCCACAGGCCAAAGTGGGGCCTGATGCGGAGGAAGGCCTCGCACACAATGATAAAGGCCGAGATGTTGAGGACAAAATTCGGGGCTAGATCGTGGAAATATAGCCCATAGTAATACATGAGCCCGCGGACAAACGGGTGGAGTGGGAATCCTAGTCCGCGGATGAAATGAGGGAGGAATACTACTCTCTCCCGAGGCTTGGGTGTAGGGGTGATCTGTCCCTCCGCTGGGAGCCTGTGCGCAATGTTTTCGGCCAGGTATCCGGCCGCCCGAAGCTTGGTGATGTTCTCCTCTGTGACAGAGGAGGCCATCCACTTGCCTCCCGCTCCGGACATACTGTGAATGGTCCTACGAAGAAGGTGAGAACTTGGGCGCTGGAGCTCGAGAGTGCGAGAACGGATGAGCAGAGGAGGAGGAAGGCGTGGGTGAAAATGGGGAATCCTTATCCCTTTATAGACGCGACGAGAGCGGTGCGCCTCCCCACTTGCCCGTTGAAGACCGCTTATTTCCCAAGCGCCACGATTGATGGCGCGGTTGGGTTACCCATACCCGTATTGATGAGAATCTCGTGATGAGGGGACATGATCTCTGCTTCGACAAGACGTGCCAAGGAAACCGCCTCGCAATATGCGCTATGGCTGGTTGTGGGAAAACGGTTCGAATAAAGACCCGACCGTAATGTCATGTCACGTTGCCTCAAGTTGTCAGCAGATTACATTTGTGGAATATCGTTCTCTCTACGGTGGAATATGAAGATCAACTTGCAGATCCGGACACGATTTAAGTGTTCGATAATTACTTTGGAGTATTCGGAGATGGAACCCGCCTTGCAATGCCGAAGACAAACTACGCGTCGAACTCATCGTCATTGAAGCCTGGTTTAGGGGCTACTGAGGGAGTCCTGGATTAGGGGGTATCCGGACAGTCGGACTATATACTTTGGCCGGACTGATAAACCATGAAGATACAAGACTCAAGACTTTGTCCCGTGTCCGGATGGGACTCTCCTTTGCGTGGAAGACAAGCTTGGCGATCCGGATAGTAGATCTCCTTCTTTGTAACCGACTCCATGTAAACCCTAGCCCCCTTCGGTGTCTATATAAACCGGAGGGTTTGGTCCGTATAGGGACATTCATAATCATCATAGGCTAGCTCCTAGGGTTTAGCCTCTACGATCTCGTGGTAGATCAACTCTTGTAATGCTCATATACCATCAAGATCAATCAAGCAGGAAGTAGGGTTTTACCTCCATCGAGAGGGCCCGAACCTGGGTAAAACATCGTGTCCCTTGCCTCCTGTTACCATTAGCCTTAGACGCACAGATCGGGACCCCCTACCCGAGATCCGCTGGTTTTGACACCGACACCCTTTCCGCTGACCAGACTTAGAGCCACTAAATCCGGCATTAACTGCCGTATCTTCGGCGTTTTCACCATATTTGCGGCGCTTGTGTTTGTTGCGTCGGGGTTTGCCGTTGCTACCTCTGGCTTCTGATGTGCCAGGTTTGCTTGTTGTGTTGCCGCTACGGGCCAACCAGCTATCTTCGCCCGCGCAAAAGCGGGTCATGAGTGTCGTGAGGGCTGCCATGGATTTTGGCTTCTCTTGGCCGAGATGTCGGGCGAGCCACTCATCACGAATGTTATGTTTAAAGGCCGCTAGGGCTTCGGCATCCGAACAGTCGACAATTTGGTTCTTTTTGGTTAGGAACCGAGTCCAGAATTTCCTGGCTGACTCTCCGGGCTGTTGTGTTATGTGACTTAAATCGTCAGCATCCGGTTGCCGCACATAAGTGCCCTGGAAGTTGTCCAGGAATGCGTCTGCCAGGTTCTCCCAACTTCCAATGGAGTTTGCCGGCAAGCTATTCAGCCAATGCCGAGCCGGCCCTTTGAGTTTTAGCGGGAGGTACTTGATGGCGTGTAGATCATCTCCGTGGGCCATGTGAATGTGGAGGAAGAAATCCTCTATCCATACCGCAGGGTCCGTAGTGCCGTCATATGATTCAATGTTCACGGATTTAAAACCCTCTAGGAATTCGTGATCCATTACTTCATCAGTGAAGCATAGGGGGTGTGCGGCCCCTCTGTGCCAGGCTATATCACGACGTGGTTCGTACGAGTCTTGTCTGCTGTGTTCGGCCCGACCGGATTTGCTTTTAGTATATCCGGCGTGACGGTTGTCGTCACGCGTTAAGGCGCGTCCCCGTGATCCGTAGATCAATCTTGCATGTCCTGCTTTGTTTTCCAATACGTCTCGCAGGTCCTGCGTGTTACCCCAGGCCTTGGTATTTTTATTTGACTGGCGGCGGGGTGCGGGCTGGACTTCGGCCTGATATGCCGCTTTGTCTCGGCCACGAGGTGGCCGGTCACCCGCATCATACGCTAGAAGCATAGGCTTTAATGCTTCCTCCTCGAGTTGGGGTAGCAACCTACGCTTTGGGTAATTGGTTGGGTGCTCGAGTTCGTATTCCTCGGCTGCTAGGACCTCAGTCCATCTATTTGCTAGCAGATCCTGATCAGCTTTAAGCTGTTGTTGTTTTTTCTTTAGGCTTTTTGCTGTGGCTATAAGCCGGCGCTAAAAGCGCTCCTGTTCAATGGGATCCTCAAGCACGATAAATTCTTCGTTGCCGAGGCTCACCTCGTCTTCGGAGAGAGCCATGTAATTGTCATCCTCTAATTCTCCATCTGCAACCTGTTCCTTAGGGCTAGCTTGTCCGTCCTCCTGCTCGAAGCCTAGCTGGAGGGGATTGTCTTTGTCTTCGGCATTATTTGCAGCATTATTGTCTCTTGTGCCAGTATCGCTGCTTTTGCTATGGCGGGGCTTAGAGCGGCGCCGTTGACGCCGGTGCCTGGGTTGCTTCTCGGAGGGATTATCCTCCATTGCCTTATCACCATCGCCTTGTTTGGGGGTGTCCACCATGTATATATCATATGATGAGGTGCCAGTCCAGCGCCCTGTGGGCAGTGGTTCCTGTTCGTCTCCTGCATCGTTGTCCATACCGTCGATGTCTTCGGAGCCGAAATCGAGCATGTCGGTTAAGTCATCGACAGTGGCTATTAAGTGGGTGGTGGGTGGGGAACGAATTTCTTCGTCGTCCGCTTCCCACTCCAGCCGAACATAGTTCGGCCAAGGGTCTCCAGACAAGGAGAGAGACCTTAATGAATTTAGCACGTCGCCCAGGGGTGAGTGCTGAAAGATATCCGCGGAGGAAAACTCCATGATCGGTGCCCAATAAGATTCGATAGGCACGGACGCGGGCAGTTCAGAGCCCATGGCCGGGGACGAATCCAAGTATCCAGCAGCACAGGTCTCATAGGGGGTAACGTCAGCATTCGGCTCTATTGCCGCTGAGTGCGCGGCCTCCGTGGCGGGGTCTATCCACCCTTCCTCGGACGGCACGATCTGCTCCGGATTGAGGGCCGGAGTAGCCGCAGGTGTGATCTCCCGAACACTGTCCGACGGCAGAGCTAAGTCATGCTCGTCGTGACTGTGCGGCGCACCTGACATGGGCCTGAATCCGTCGAAGATCAAGTCTCCGCGGATGTCGGCAGTATAGTTCAAGCTTCCAGACCTGACCTGATGGCCAAGGGCGTAGCCTTCGATCTGCTCCAGATGGCCAAGCGAGTTGGCCCGCAGTACGAAGCCGCTGAATACAAAGATCTGTCCGGGGAGGAAAGCCTCACCCTGGACCGCATCGTTGCCGATGATCGAAGGAGCCATCAAGCCTTATGGTGACGGCACAGTGGAACTCTCAATGAAAGCACCAACGTTGGTGTCAAAACCGGCGGATCTCGGGTAGGGGGTCCCGAACTGTGCGTATAAGGCGGATGGTAACAGGAGGCGGGGGACACAATGTTTACCCAGGTTCGGGCCCTCTCGATGGAGGTAATACCCTACTTCCTGCTTGATTGATCTTGATGATATGAGTATTACAAGACTTGATCTACCACGAGATCGTAGATGCTAAACCCTAGAAGCTAGCCTATGATTATGATTGTTGTTGTTCTACAGACTAAACCCTTCGGTTTATATAGACACCAGAGGGGGCTAGGGTTACACAGAGTCGGTTACAAGGGAGGAGATCTACAGATCCGAATTGCCAAGCTTGCCTTCCACGCCAAGTAGAGTCCCATCCGGACACGGGACGAAGTCTTCAATCTTTTGTCTTCATAGTCCAACAGTCCGGCCAAAGTATATAGTCTGGCAGTCCGAGGACCCCCTAATCCAGGACTCCTTCAGTTAGGGTTTCGGGAGGGAGTGGGGTGGATAAGGGAGTGGGGGTGGGCTGGCCGGTCGGCCTTTGCCCAGTTGGGCCAGTGGCCTGCTGGGCCGGAGCCCAGTTAGGGGGGGGGGGGTTCCTTTTTCTTTTGTTTGTTTTGTTTTCTTTTACCTTTTCTTATTTTTCTTTTCTGTTTTCTCACATTTCTTAAACATTTTAGTTTTGGAAAAATACATAGGTTTCACCTAATTTAGTGAACTTAATTATGTCACATTCCTAACATTTTTGTTTTGACATTTGAAAACTTTTGTTGTTTGCCATTAATTTAAATTTGAATTTGAAATGTTCTGAACTAACACGTGATTAGCAACAGTAACGGAGGTGACGTGGCATAATTAGCAGAGGGTTACTGTAGCTTAACTATCCGGGCGTCACAATTCTCCTCCACTACAAGAAATCTCGTCCCGAGATTTAAGAGGGAGAATATTCATTAGAATTTCGTCCCGAGACTATTTTCCTGCTCGTTGAACGAGGCGGACCAATAGGCAAAGTTCTCATCCGTCGGTGGTTACCAGAATGTCATTAACAATAGTAACAGGGTCTTACCGACACAATTGTACACCGAGGTGTTTACATAAGCAGGAGAATATTACTGCTTAGATCATATAGATCACAAGAAAGGTTAAACCAAACAATGGAAAGGAAAATATGATTATCAGATTAAATAGAATAATGGAAAAGAAAATGTGTTTAAACACATATTTCAAGGGTATATCCTTCCCAAGGACAAGCAGAGCATGATATCCATGACAGGATATAATGTAGAAAACTCTTTAGGTAAGGGGAGAGAAATTTCATGACATTACCCATACAACGGTGTTTGGATAATTGAGCAAGAAACATTTAGCATTGGGCTTCAAATGTTCTTGTTGAAAATTAGAGTGCCACAGACATGCTTCGAGATAGCATTGACATGGTCTTCAAGCAAAGGTCAGACTTTGGATACACAAAGGATCCATCAGGATAAACTTATTAAACAAGGCATTCAATTTCTTCATGGAAAAATGGTTAACCTTGTTAAAAAGGAAACTATAACACTAGGTCCTCCGGTCAGGTGTGCTAGGCATGACATCACTTTACCGGGTCATATGAGGATCAATGTTATAACTCCTGAAAATATGTTCCAACCATCATATCTGACCGAGATTCAGATCTGATTGGTGTCAGGATATCTCAGACTCAGGATGCTTGAGAAGAAAAGGTGCAACACCAATTGACGAATTGACATTGCAAGATTCTCGGGAAACGACGTACGGAAGCAAGGCTCCGAAACAAGGGTTCATCATTAAACCAAGGAGAGGATGATGAGGTGGCTGATGGGCTAAGGTCAATTCATCAAGGTTTCCAAAAGATGGATTTCCACAATTATGTGAACAAGGAGATAACATTTGTCAGCTCAAATGATATAATGACGTATGCTCGAGGAAAACATACAGAATTAAACATTGGTTGAAGGTGCATCCGAAATATGGGCTTAGGTAGCATAATCAAAGTTAGAATGGTGGTTCGATAACCAATGGTCTAAGAATGAAATGTCGACCATTAACTTCAAAGCAATAGGGTTGCTAGAAGTACATAATCCAAGCAGCACGGTTCACATGTTGGTATCCCGGTTAAAATCAACATGGGGACCAATAAACAATGGTGAGGGTGAGAAGTATCACAATACCAAGAATTCCTTAAGAGGTGGAGCAGTCCTCACAACATCCTTGACATACAAGATGGTAATACTCCAAGGTAGAACATAACATAAGCTGGATAGCAAGGAACTCGAGGTACTACATGAAACATGAACAAGTTTGTGTTGGAGGGAGGGCAATAAAGATGCCGATGATAACACAAATCATCGAGGGGCAAGGATGGTATTTCTCATCAAGAATTCGATAGATATCTCGGAAAGATTACAATTGTTAAAGAAGATCACGACAATTTTGTCGAGAGGCTCCACGAAGAAGCAACCGAACAACGACTGCATCAAGCAAAAAGGATTGATGCAGCAAAAGATTATTGGACCCACAGATATGACACAAACTCGGAATCAAGTTTGTTTTTCGAGGTAAAACGATAAGATGAGGAAATCGATGTAAGCTTAGCTCATCGTCTAAAGTTGTGCTCCGGGAGTAAGGACCAGGTAGCATAGTTAAAATCGGCACGATAATGATATAGCCGAGCAGGCTAGGAATGACGTGATCGAGTACAAACTCGTAAGTAAAGAGATTACTAAGAGTTGTCTAATCGTGGTGCGGACCCGATTTAGTTATCGATGTCCTCAAGTGACTAACAACTCGGATCCCAGGAATGATTGGAATCGGTGAGGAATAATCCTTGATGAAGGCTCATAATAAGCAACATGGTTCGGTGATATAATCGAGATACCAAAGGGTAATACTCGACAGTAGAGCAGAGTAGAGGGTGGACACGTGAAATGATCTGCAGAAGACAAGTACTTCACCTTGTCTGTGAAATGGAATCAAAGGAGATCAATCATGGTCGGAACCACGATTGCAAAGGATCAATTCACATATACCAGATGATATTATATCAAGGAAATAGTTATTATTACAAGAAGCTTCCATGGTAGGATCTACATCGTGTCCATGGGCATGAACACAAAGTTCAAGGTCGACTCCCACTTCTTTAATGCATAAATTTTCATTCACTTCTCGCCTTCAACGAAGTTGTGGTGTTGAAATTTATATGACATAACCCCAGTAGAGTATGACCCGTAGTAGTTTCCGGGTTCACACACATTAGAAAAGGCATATGTCCAACCCATCGGGGCCTCTTAGGAACATATACCACACACTTCATGAGTAAATAACACAAGCTCGAAAGCAGAGCATGGTTGACAAAGCAGATGATACAATTTACCAAAGGCATTATGTATCCGAGAAAAGACTCACAAAGTTATTGAATATGAAGGACATCGTCGGATAAAATCCAATAAAGGTTCTGGTGGTCCACAAGGGATCTGATGTGAGCATCGATACTCAACCAGAAGAAGAAATAAAGCAAGGCGATCGGATTATCAAAACAACTGACTAATTCAAAGCTCAAATGCAAAGGAATTATGAGCTCCAAATCAAGGGATCAGAAGCAAACACTCTGATCAAGGATGGATAAGTTGAGTAGGCTTAGGGATACAATCGACGGCAATTGATTAGCCGAGAACCAGCTCCTATTCAAAAGGACATCTGAGCCGGAAGGGTGAATTCTAGGATTCGGCCGAGGAATGCGAGCATCCTCAACATATTGAATCAATGGACTTAAAATGATAAAGACTAGGGATGCCAATAAGATTACGAGACTTATGGAATTAACCATAATGCAAGCAAGCAAGAATTTCAAGAGCAACAGGCTGCTCAGGATTTTCGAAAGATCGAATGGTATTTCGAAGTCTTTTGCGAAACACATGAACAACTGGGAATGAGTAGATACTCGATAAGTGCGAGGAATTATCCGTAGGGGTATTCATGCGGCAAAGATCTGTAAGGCAGTGGCTCAAGAGATTCTTAAAGTCGAAGGATAATTCGATGCATCTTGTAATAACAAGAGCAGCTGGGGATGAATGTAAGAATGACAAGGGCATGTAGTTATCTATTGGGTTTGACGGTGGAAGGGAATTGCACAAGCATGAGCACAAGTTATCGGGATAACATCGGAGAGTATCTTCGAGGTCTACTGATGAATCAAGCCATCATCTGGAATGAAGGGGCTCTGTAGGACGAAGTAGTTACGAGAACCTAAAGTCAGATTTAGTAAAATCATTTTACCTGAATAGAAGAGAGGTCAGAGTCCCAGAGTATAGACGAGGAGTAAAAGATCCTAATACCACCCAATGGCGACGTGGGTCCGTAAGGCACACAGCCATGTTAGTAAAAGTTTTGCAATGACTAGACTCGTCTTCGGCCAAAGAGTGTGGAAGGGGGATTCCTACAGGCAGTCGGCTCTGATACCAACTTGTGACGCCCCCGATTTTACCGTACACTAATCATACACGCAAACGTGTACGATCAAGATCAGGGACTCACGGGAAGATATCACAACACAACTCTAAAAATAAAATAAGTCATACAAGCATCATAATACAAGCCAGGGGCCTTGAAGGCTCGAATACAAGTGCTCGATCATAGACGAGTCAGCGTAAGCAACAATATCTGAGTACAGACATAAGTTAAACAAGTATGCCTTAAGAAGGCTAGCACAAAAGTAGCAACGACAGAAAAGGCGAGGCCTCCTGCCTGGGACCTCCTAACTACTCCACAAAGCCGAACTCCACGTAGAATCATCCTCGGGATCCTCTGGCTCCTGGACTCCAGCATCTGGTTGCGACAACCGAGAAGAATTGATAGGGGAAAAGAGGGAGAAAAGCAACCATGAGTACTCATCCAAAGTACTCGCAAGCAAGGATCTACACTACATATGCATGGGTATCAGTGTAAAGGGGCAATATCGGTGGACTAAACTGCAGAATGCCAGAATAAGAGGGGGATAGCTAATCCTGTCGAAGACTACGCTTCTGGCAGCCTCCATCTTGCAGCATGTAGAAGAGAGTAGATGGTAAGTTCACCAAGTAGCATCGCATAGCATAAACCTACCCGGCGATCCTCCCGTCGTCGCCCTGTGTGAGAGCGATCACCGGGTTATATCTGGCACTTGGAAGGGTGTGTTTTATTAAGTATCCGATTCTAGTTGTCATAAGGTCAAGGTACAACTCCAAGTCGTCATGTCACCGAAGATCACGGCTATTCGAATACATAAACTTCCGTTCAGGGGTGCACCACATTACCCAACACGCTCGATCCCCTTTGGCCAGACACACTTTCCGAGGACATGCCCGGCCTCGGAAGATCAACACGTCACAGCCCTACCTAGGCACAACAGAGAGGTCAGCACAACGGTCTAAATACTATGGCGCAGGGGTCTGGGCCCATCGCCCATTGCACACCTGCACGTTGCAAGGGCGGCCGGAAGCAGACCTAGCCTCCCAAATACAAGAGCAGGCGTTCCAGTCCAATCCAGCGCGCGCCGCTCAGTCGCTGACATCAAGAAGGCTTCGGCTGATACCACGACATCGAGTGCCCATAACTTTTCCCGCGTAATTGGTTAGTGCGTATAGGCCAGTGGCCAGACTCAGGTCAAATACCAAGATCTCGTTAAGCGTGTTAATTGAAGTATCCGTGAACGCCGACCAGGGCCAGGCTCACCTCTCTCCTAGGTGGTCTCAACCTACCCTGTCGCTCCGCCACGAAGTAACAGTCGGGGGCCGTCGGGAACCTAGGCCCACCTCTACCGGGATGGAGCCACCTGCCCCCTCAGCCCCCATCTCCGAATAGTATCATAAGAAATGTAACAGTATAAAGTATATAGCATATGCCCGTGATCACCTCCCGAAGTGATCACGGCCCAGTAGTATAGCATGGCAGACGGACAAGGGTGTAGGGCCATTGATGGAATACTAGCATCCTATACTAAGCATTTAGGATAGCGGGTAAAGGTATCAACAATTGTAGCAACAATGACAGGCTATGCGGCAGAATAGGATTAACCGAAAGCAGTAACATGCTACACTACTCTAATGCAAGCAGTAGAGAGAAGGAATAGGAGATATCTGGTGATCAAGGGGGGGGGGGGCTTGCCTGGTTGCTCTGGCAAGGAGGGGTAGTCAACAACGTAGTCGATTGAGGCAGCAACGACATCCATCTCGTAGTCTACCGAAGAGAAGAGGGGGAAGAAACAATGAATACAGAGCAAACAAAGCATCACAAAATATAACAAGGCAACACGCGGTGCTGCTACCTCTTGAGCACTGCGTTGGTTTTCCCTTGAAGAGGAAAGGGTGATGCAGCAAAGTAGCGTAAGTATTTCCCTCGGTTTTTGAGAACCAAGGTATCAATCCAGTAGGAGACTACACGCGAGTCCCTCGTACCTACACAAAACAAATAACTCCTCGCAACCAACGCGGTAAGGGGTTTTCAATCCCTTCACGGTCACTTACGAGAGTGAGATCTGATAGATATGATAGGATAATATTTTTGGTATTTTTGTGATAGAGATGCAAAGTAAAATAAAAGCAAAGTAAAAAGCAAAGGAAATAACTAAGTGTTGGAAGATTAATATGCTGAAGATAGACTCGGGGCCCATAGATTTCACTAGTGGCTTCTCTCAAGAGCATAAGTATTTTATGGTGGGTGAACGAATTACTGTTGAGCAATTGACAGAATTGATCATAGTTATGAGAATATCTAGGTATGATCATGTATATAGGCATCACGTCCGAGACAAGTAGACCGACTCCTGCCTGCATCTACTACTATTACTCCACTCATCGACCGCTATCCAGCATGCATCTAGAGTATTAAGTTCATGAAAACAGAGTAACGCCTTAAGCAAGATGACATGATGTAGAGGGATAAATTCATGCAATATGATAAAAAAACATCTTGTTATCCTCGATGGCAACAATACAATACGTGCCTTGCTGCCCCTACTGTCACTGGGAAAGGACACCGCAAGATTGAACCCAAAGCTAAGCACTTCTCCCATTGCAAGAAAGATCAATCTAGTAGGCCAAACCAAACTGATAATTCGAAGAGACTTGCAAAGATAACCAATCATACATAAAAGAATTCAGAGAAGATTCAAATATTGTTCATAGATAATCTTGATCATAAACCCACAATTCATCGGTCTCAACAAACACACCGCAAGAAGAAGATTACATCGAACAGATCTCCATGAGAGAGGGGGAGAACATTGTATTGAGATCCAAAAAGAGAGAAGAAGCCATCTAGCTACTAACTATGGACCCGAAGGTCTGAGGTAAACTACTCACACTTCATCGGAGAGGCTATGGTGATGATGTAGAAGCCCTCCGTGATGGATGCCCCCTCCGGCGGAGCTCCGGAACAGGCCCCAAGATGGGATCTTGTGGGTACAGGAGGTTGCGGCGGTGGAATTAGGTTTTTGGCTCCGTATCTGATCGTTTGGGGGTACGTAGGTATATATAGGAGGAAGGAGTACGTCGGTGGAGCAACAGGGGGCCCACGAGGGTGGAGGGCGTGCCCTGGGGGGTGGGCGCGCCCCCTACCTCATGGCCTCCTCCTTTGTTTCTTGATGTAGGGTCCAAGTCTCCTGGATCATAATCTTCCTAAAAATCACGTTCCCGAAGGTTTCATTCCGTTTGGACTCCGTTTGATATTCCTTTTCTGCGAAACTCTGAAATAGGCAAAAAAAGGCAATTCTGGGCCGGGCCTTCGGTTAATTGGTTAGTCCCAAAAATAATATAAAAGTGAATAATAAAGCCCAATAATGTCCAAAACAGTAGATAATATAGCATGGAGCAATCAAAAATTATAGATACATTGGAGACGTATCAGGCATCCCCAAGCTTAATTCCTGCTCGTCCTCGAGTAGGTAAATGATAAAAACAGAATTTTTGATGCGGAGTGCTACTTGGCATAATTTCAATGTAATTCTTCTTAATTGTGGTATGAATATTCAGATCCGAAAGATTCAAGATGAAAGCTTAGTATTGACATAAAAAATAATAATACTTCAAGCATACTAACAAAGCAATCATGTCTTCTCAAAATAACATAGCCAAAGAAAGTTATCCCTACAAAATCATATAGTCTGGCTATGCTCTATCTTCACCACACAAAGTATTTAAATCATGCACAACCCCGATGACAAGCCAAGCAATTGTTTCATACTTTTGACATTCTCAAACTTCTTCAATCTTCACGCAATACATGAGCGTGAGCCATGGATATAGTACTATATGTGGAATAGAATGGTGGTTGTGGAGAAGACAAAAAGGGAGAAGATAGTCTCACATCAACTAGGCATATCAACGGGCTATGGAGATGCTCATCAATAGATATCAATGTGAGTGAGTAGGGATTGCCATGCAACAGATGCACTAGAGCTATAAGTATATGAAAGCTCAATGAAAGAAAGTAAGTGGGTGTGCATCCAACTCGCTTGCTCACGAAGACCTAGGGCATTTTGAGGAAGCCCATCATTGGAATATACAAGCCAAGTTCTATAACGAAAAATTCCCACTAGTATATGAAAGTGACAAAATGAGAGACTCTCTATAGTGAAGATCATGGTGCTACTTTGAAGCACAAGTGTGGTAAAAGGATAGTAACATTGTCCCTTCTCTCTTTTCTCTCATTTTTTATTTGGGCCTTTTCTCTCTTTTTATGGCCTCTTTTCTCTTTTTTTTTTTTTTTTTCGTCCGGAGTCTCATCCCGACTTGTGGGGGAATCATAGTCTCCATCATCCTTTTCCTCACTTGGGACAATGCTCTAAAAATGAAGATCATCACACTTTTATTTTCTTACAACTCAACAATTACAACTCGATACTTAGAACAAAATATGACTCTATATGAATGCCTCCGGCGGTGTACCGGGATATGCAATGAATCAAGAGTGACATGTATGAAAGAATTATGAACGGTGGCTTTGCCACAAATACAATGTCAACTACATAATCATGCTAAGCAATATGACAATGATGGAGCGTGTCATAATAAACGGAACGGTGGAAAGTTGCATGGCAATATATCTCGGAATGGCTATGGAAATGCCATGATAGGTAGGTATGGTGGCTGTTTTGAGGAAGGTATATGGTGGGTGTATGATACCGGCGAAAAGTGCGCGGTATTAGAGAGGCTAGCAATGGTGGAAGGAAGAAAAGTGCGTATAATCCATGGACTCAACATTAGTCATAAAGAACTCATATACTTATTGCAAAAATCTACAAGTTATCAAAGCAAAGTATTACGCGCATGCTCCTAGGGGGATAGATTGGTAGGAAAAGACCATCGCTCGTCCCCGACCGCCACTCATAAGGAAGACAATCAATAAATAAATCGTGCTCCGACTTCATCACATAACGGTTCACCATACGTGCATGCTACGGGAATCACAAACTTTAACACAAGTATTTCTCAAATTCACAACTACTCAACTAGCATGACTCTAATATCACCATCTTTATATCTCAAAACAATTATCAAGCATCAAACTTCTCATAGTATTCAACACACTCATAAGAAAGTTTTACAAATCTTGAATACCAAGCATATTAGGATTATTTAAGCAAATTACCATGCTATTTAAGACTCTCAAAATAATCTAAGTGAAGCATGAGAGATCAATAGTTTCTATAAAACAAATCCACCACCGTGCTCTAAAAGATATAAGTGAAGTACTAGAGCAAAACTATATAACTCAAAAGATATAAGCGAAGCACATAGAGTATTCTAACAAATTCCAAATCATGTATGGCTCTCTCAAAAGGTGTGTACAGCAAGGATGATTGCGGTAAACTAAAAAGCAAAGACTCAAATCATACAAGACGCTCCAAGCAAAACACATATCATGTGGTGAATAAAAATATAGCTCCAAGTAAAGTTACCGATGGAAGTAGACGAAAGAGGGGATGCCTTCCGGGGCATCCCCAAGCTTTGGCTTTATGGTGTCCTTAGATTATCTTGGGGGTGCCATGGGCATCCCCAAGCTTAGGTTCTTGCCACTCCTTGTTCCATAATCCATCAAAATCTTTCACCCAAAACTTGAAAACTTCACAACCAGAAACTCAACAGAAATCTCGTGAGCTCCGTTAGCGAAAGAAAACAAAAGAACACTTCAAGGTACTGTAATGAACTCATTCTTTATTTATATTGGTGTTAAACCTACTGTATTCCAACTTCTCTATGGTTTATAAACTATTTACTAGCCATAGATTCATCAAAATAAGCAAACAACACACGAAAAACAGAATCTGTCAAAAACAGAACAGTCTGTAGTAATCTGTAACTAACGCAAACTTCTGGAACTCCAAAAAATCAGCCAAAATAGGAAGACCTAGACAATTTGTTTATTGATCAGCAGCAATTGGAATCACTATTTTATCACGTTCTGGTGATTTTTAACAATTGTTTTCGTGAACAGAAAGTTTCTGGAAATTACAGCAAGATCAAATAACTATCATCCAAGAAGATCCTATAGGTTTAACTTGGCACAAACACTAATTAAAACATAAAAACACATCTAACCAGAGGCTAGATCAAATATTTATTCCTAAACAGAAGCAAAAAGCAAAAAAAACTAAAAATAAAATTGGGTTGCCTCCCAACAAGCGCTATCGTTTAACGCCCCTAGCTAGGCATAAAAGCAAGGATAGATCTAGGTATTGCCATCTTTGGTAGGCAATCCATAAGTGGCTCTCATGATAGATTCATATGGTAATTTTATTTTCTTCCTAGGGAAGTGTTCCATGCCTTTCTTTAATGGAAATTGGAATCTAATATTCCCTTCCTTCATATCAATAATTGCACCAATCGTTCTAAGGAAAGGTCTACCAAGAATAATAGGACATGAAGGATTGCAATCTATATCAAGAACGATAAAATCTACGGGCACATAATTCCTATTTGCAACAATAAGAACATCATTAATTCTTCCCATAGGTTTCTTAATAGTGGAATCCGCAAGGTGCAAGTTTAGAGAGCAATCATCAAAATCACGGAAATCTAGCAAATCGCACAAAGTTTTGGGAATAGTGGAAACACTAGCACCCAAATCACATAAAGCATAGAACTCATGATCCTTAATCTTAATTTTAATAGTAGGTTCCCACTCATCATAAAGTTTTCTAGGGATAGAAACTTCCAACTCAAGCTTTTCTTCATAAGATTGCATCAAGGCATCAACGATATGTTGGGTAAAAGCTTTATTTTGACTATAAGCATGAGGAGAATTTAGCACGGATTGCAACAAGGAAATACAATCTATCAAAGAGCAATTTTCATAATTAAATTCCTTAAAATCCAAAATAGTGGGTTTATTAACATCTAGGGTTTTGATTTCTTCAATCCCACTTTTATCAATTTTAGCATCATGATCTAAAAACTCCGAATTCTTGGAACGCCTTCTAGGTAAAGGTGGATCATATTCAGTCCCATCATTATCAAGATTCATATTGCAAAACAAAGATTTAATAGGGGACACATCAATAACTTTTAGATCTTCATCTTTATTTTCATAGAAATTTGAAGAACACGCTTTCATAAAGCAATCTTTCTTAGCACGCATCCTAGCGGTTCTTTCTTTGCACTCATCAATGGAAATTCTCATGGATTTGAGAGACTCATTGATATCATGATTAGGAGGAATAGATCTAAGCTTTAAAGAATCAACATCAAGAGAAATTCTATCAACGTTCCTAGCCAATTCATCAACTTTAAGCAATTTCTCTTCAAGCAAAGCATTGAAATTCTTTTGCGAATTCATAAACTCTTTAACACTAGTCTCAAATTCAGAGGGCATCTTATTAAAATTTCCATAAGAGTTGTTGTAGGAATTTCCATAATTATTAGAGGAATTACTAGGATAAGGCCTAGGATTAAAGTTTCCTCTATACGCGTTGTTACCAAAATTATTCCTACCAACAAAATTCACATCCATAGATTCATTATTATTCTCAATCAAAGTAGACAAAGGCATATCATTAGGATCAGAAGAAACACTCTTACTAGCAAATAATTTCATAAGTTCATCCATCTTTCCACTCAAAACATTAATTTCTTCTATCGCATGCACTTTTTTATTAGTAGATCTTTCAGTGTGCCATTGAGAATAATTAACCATAATATTATCTAGGAGTTTAGTAGCTTCTCCTAAAGTGATTTCCATAAAAGTGCCTCCCGCGGCCGAATCTAAAAGATTTCTAGAAGCAAAATTCAATCCGGCATAAAATTTTTGTATAATCATCCACAAATTCAAACCATGAGTAGGGCAATTACGTATCATTAATTTCATCCTCTCCCAAGCTTGTGCAACATGTTCATGATCAAGTTGCTTAAAATTCATAATATCGTTTCTAAGAGAGATGATCTTAGCGGGAGGAAAAATACTTAGAGATAAAAGCATCTTTGCACTTGTTCGAAGAATCAATACTATTTTTAGACAAAGACGAAAACCAAGCTTTAGCACGATCTCTAAGCGAAAAAGGAAATAGCTTCAACTTAACAATATCATTATCAACATCTTTCTTCTTTTGCATATCACACCAATCAACGAAGCTATTTAGATGAGTAGCGGCATCTTCACTAGGAAGGCCGGCGAATTGATCTTTCATGACAATATTCAACAAAGCAGCATTGATTTCACAAGATTCAGTATTGGTAAGAGGAGCAATCGGAGTGCTAAGGAAATCATTATTGTTGGTATTGGTAAACTCACATAATTTGGTATTATCTTGAGCCATCGTGACAAACAAGCAATCCAACACACGAGCAAACAAAAAGCAAGCGAAAAAGAGGCAGACGGAAAAGAGAGGGCGAATAAAATGGCAAGGGTGAAGTGGGGGAGAGGAAAACGAGAGGCAAATGGCAAATAATGTAATGCGGGAGATAAGGGATTTGTGATGGGTACTTGGTATGTTGACTTTTGTGTAGACTCCCCGGCAACGGCGCCAGAAATCCTTCTTGCTACCTCTTGAGCACTGCGTTGGTTTTTCCCTTGAAGAGGAAAGGGTGATGCAGCAAAGTAGCGTAAGTATTTCCCTCAGTTTTTGAGAACCAAGGTATCAATCCAGTAGGAGGCTACGCGCGAGTCCCTCGTACCTACACAAAACAAATAACTCCTCGCAACCAACGCGATAAGGGGTTGTCAATCCCTTCACGGTCACTTACGAGAGTGAGATCTGATAGATATGATAGGATAATATTTTTGGTATTTTTGTGATAGAGATGCAAAGTAAAATAAAAGCAAAGTAAAAAGCAAAGGAAATAACTAAGTGTTGGAAGATTAATATGATGAAGATAGACCCGGGGGCCATAGGTTTCACTAGTGGCTTCTCTCAAGAGCATAAGTATTTTACGGTGGGTGAACGAATTACTGTTGAGCAATTGACAGAATTGAGCATAGTTATGAGAATATCTAGGTATGATCATGTATATAGGCATCACGTCCGAGACAAGTAGACCGACTCCTGCCTGCATCTACTACTATTACTCCACTCATCGACCGCTATCCAGCATGCATCTAGAGTATTAAGTTCATGAAAACAGAGTAACGCCTTAAGCAAGATGACATGATGTAGAGGGATAAATTCATGCAATATGATAAAAAACCCCATCTTGTTATCCTCGATGGCAACAATACAATACGTGCCTTGCTGCCCCTACTGTCACTGGGAAAGGACACCGCAAGATTGAACCCAAAGCTAAGCACTTCTCCCATTGCAAGAAAGATCAATCTAGTAGGCCAAACCAAACTGATAATTCGAAGAGACTTGCAAAGATAACCAATCATACATAAAAGAATTCAGAGAAGATTCAAATATTGTTCATAGATAATCTTGATCATAAACCCACAATTCATCGGTCTCAACAAACACACCGCAAAAAGAAGATTACATCGAATAGATCTCCACGAGAGAGGGGGAGAACATTGTATTGAGATCCAAAAAGAGAGAAGAAGCCATCTAGCTACTAACTATGGACCCGAAGGTCTGAGGTAAACTACTCACACTTCATCGGAGAGGCTATGGTGATGATGTAGAAGCCCTCCGTGATGGATGCCCCCTCCGGCGGAGCTCCGGAACAGGCCCCAAGATGGGATCTCGTGGGTACAGAAGGTTGCGGCGGTGGAATTAGGTTTTTGGCTCCGTATCTGATCGTTTGGGGGTACGTAGGTATATATAGGAGGAAGGAGTACGTCGGTGGAGCAACAGGGGGCCCACGAGGGTGGAGGGCGGCCCTGGGGGTGGGCGCGCCCCTACCTCGTGGCCTCCTCCTTTGTTTCTTGACGTAGGGTCCAAGTCTCCTGGATCATAATCTTCCTAAAAATCACGTTCCCGAAGGTTTCATTCTGTTTGGACTCCGTTTGATATTCCTGTTCTGCGAAACTCTGAAATAGGCAAAAAATAGCAATTCTGGGCTGGGCCACCGGTTAATAGGTTAGTCCCAAAAATAATATAAAAGTGAATAATAAAGCCCAATAATGTCCAAAACAGTAGATAATATAGCATGGAGCAATCAAAAATTATAGATATATTGGAGATGTATCAGGTGCCAGGGGTGATCTAACGCAGGGATAGGTGATACTGGCGAAGGGGGAAAACATCCCGGAAAGTATTCCCGGTGTTCAACATTTTTGGACTGATGAACCGAAGGGGGAAAGTTGCGTGTTCGCTATGCTAGGGATGTGTGGCGGACAAACGGGCTGCGTATCCGGATTCATCTCGTCATTCTGAGCAACTTTCATGTACAAAGTTTTTCCATCCGAGGTACGGTTTATTTTATATTAATTTTAAAAGATTTAATCTTTTTTAGAATTTATTTAATTATTTTAAATCAACATTATCCAGAACAGTGTATGCTGACGTTAGCATGATGTCAGCAGTCAACAGGGGGTTGACTGGGTCAAACTGACATGTGGGACCCACCTGTCATACTCTGTTTAGTTTAATTAGGATTTAGCTAATCTAATTACTGTTTAATTAAACTAACTAGTTAATTAGATTAATTAAACAGGATTAATTAACTTAGTTAATTGACTATATAATTAATTAATTATTAATTTTATTAATTCATTTTTATTTTATTTCATTTTTCTTTTTTTAAACGTTTTGGGGTGGGCCCCGGCTGTCATTGGGCCTGGGGCCTTAACGGGCGCGGGTGGTGGTTACGGGCGCCGGGCGAAGCCGGGTGACGGGCGGTGGTGCGGGCGGACCCGGCGAGGAGCGCCGCGGGCGGGGGTCAAGCTCGAGCGGCGACCAGCACGCGGGGGCGGCACAGCATGGCCCCCAGGTCGAAGCGGCGACGAGGCCGAGGGCGGGGCGCGCAAGCTGCGGTGGCGGAGGCGGTGATAAGGGGCGGAGCAGAGCTCCGGGGCGCATGGTCGTCGGCGACGAGGCGAGCAGGGGGCGTGGCTGTGCGTGGCCGTGGCGAGCCTGGCGATGCAGAGCAGCGCGCAGCAGGGAGCGGGACGGCGCGGGCGCAGTCGTGGTCACGCCGGGGAGCTGAGGGGGTGCAGGGGACGGTGCCGTTGGCCGTGGCGAGGCAGGCGCGGGCAGCCGGCAGGTGGGCGAGCGTCGGCGCGCGGCCAGGCGCAGTAGGGGTAGAGGCGACGGCGACGAGGGGCCCCGGCGACGTGCGGGCGCGTCTAGCAGCGATCCAGCGCATCCAGCGCGCGAGGCGTGGACGTGGTGAGCGTCGGCAAGGAAGGGAGCGAGGGAGGAGGCGCATGCGGGTGGAGGCAGAGGGGAATGAGGGGGCCTCACGGGGGTTTGCAGGGTTTGGGGGCAGCGGTGCGTGAGGAGGATGACGGAGACGACCGGGCGACGGGGAGGCAGTCCGACGATGGCGTCCGGCGAGGTCCTCGGGCGGCAATGGACGGCGACGGGCCGTCGGGGCGACGCGGCAGGTGCGGCGAGGGGCGCCGCTGAGGGAGAGGGGACGGGGGCGCGAGGATGAGGGCGGGGGCCAGCGAGGCGGCTTCGGGCGATGGCCACGGGGTCAGCCCCGATCCGATCTGGATCGGGGGAAAGAGGGAGAGACGAGGAAGTGGGGGGGGGGGTAGTGCGGGGTGGTTAGGGTTTCAGGAGGGAGTGGGGTGGATAAGGGAGTAGGGGTGGGCTGGCTGGTCGGCCTTTGCCTAGTTGGGCCGGTGGCCTGCTGGGTCGGAGCCCAGTGACGGGGGGTTTCCTTTTTATTTTGTTTGTTTTTTTTTGTTTTACCTTTTCTTATTTTTCTTTTCTGTTTTCTCACATTTCTTAAACATTTTAGTTTTGGAAAAATACATAGGTTGCACCTAATTTAGTAAACTTAATTATGTCACATTCCGAACATTTTTGTTTTGAAATTTGAAAACTTTTGTTGTTTGCCATTAATTTAAATTTGAATTTGAAATGTTTTGAACTAACACGTGATTAGCAACAGTAACGGAGGTGACGTGGCAAAATTAGCAGAGGGTTACTGTAGCTTAACTATCCGGGCGTCACAATTCAACACAAGGGGAGCCAACGAATATTTGCAAGTATGAGTAGCTGAGTTTGCAATTCAACCACACCTGGAGATTAATTATCTGCAACAAAGTGATCAGTAGCAAAGTAGTATGATAGTTTTGATAGTAGTAGCAATAGAAATAGTAACGGTAACAGTGATAACAATGATTTTGTAGCAAGTGCAATAGTAACAGTAGTAGTAACTTAGTAGAAAAAATATAAGAGAAATTCGTAGGCATTGGATCGGTGAATTCGTCGGATGATATTCATCATATAACAGTCATAACCTAGGGCGATACGTGATGTCTGCTAGAACTACGTCGGTATTTCCCCAAAGAGGAAGGGATGATGCAGGACATCGATAGTAGGTATTTCCCTCAGTGATGAGACCAAGGTTATCGAACCAGTAGGAGAACCAAGCAACACTACATAAACAGCACCTGCACACAAATAACAAATACTTGCAACCCGACGTGTTAAAGGGGTTGTCAATCCCTTTCGGGTAACTGCGCCAGAAATTGGCAAACGGACGTGGGAGAGTTGTAAATATTGATAGATCGAACACCAAATAAAATAAAGTGCAGCAAGGTATTTTTTTATTTTTGGTTTAATAGATCTGAAAATAAAAGCAAAGGAAAATAGATCGCAAAGGTATATAAGAAAGAGACCCGGGGGCCGTAGGTTTCACTAGTGGCTTCTCTCGAGAAAAATAGCAAACGGTGGGTAAACAAATTACTGTTGGGCAATTGATAGAAATTCAGATAATCATGACGATATCCAGGCAATGATCATTATATAGGCATCACGTCCAAGATTAGTAGACCGACTCCTGCCTGCATCTACTACTATTACTCCACACATCGCCCGCTATCCAGCATGCATCTAGTGTGTTAAGTTCACGGAGAAATGGACTAATGCAATAAGAACGATGACATGATGTAGACAAGATCTATTTTTGTAGAAATAGACCCCATCTTGTTATCCTTAATGACAACGATACATACGTGTCGGTTCCCCTTCTGTCACTGGGATCAACCACCGTAAGATCGAACCCATCACAAAGCACCTCTTCCCATTGCAAGATAAATAGATCAAGTTGGCCAAACAAAACCCAAATATCGGAGAAGAAATACGAGGCTATAAGCAATCATGCATATAAGAGAGCAAAGAAGACTCAAATAACTTTCATGGATAAAAAGATAGATCTAATCATAAACTCAAAGTTCATCCAATCCCAACAAACACACCGCAAAAAGAGTTACATCATATGGATCTCCAAGAGACCATTGTATTGAGAATCAAACGAGAGAGAGAAAGCCATCTTGCTACTAACTACGGACCCGAAGGTCTACAAAGAACTACTCACGCATCATCGGAGAGGCACCAATGGAAGTGGTGAACCCCTCCGTGATGGTGTCTAGATTGGATCTGGTGGTTCTGGACTCTGCGACGGCTGGAATTGATTTTCGTCGACTCTCCTAGGGTTTCTGGAATGTTGGGGTATTTATAGAGCAAAGAGTTGGTTCATAGGGCACCCGAGGTGGGCACAACCCACCAGGGCGCGCCTGGTGGGTTGTGCTCCCCTCTGAGCACCCCCCAGGCGCTTCTCCGGCCCACTGGATGTCTTCTGGTCCAAAAAAATCCACAAAAAGTTTCGCTGCGTTTGGACTCCGTTTGGTATCGATTTCTTGCGATGTAAGAAACATGCAGAAAATAGCAACTGGCACTTGGCACTATGTCAATAGGTTAGTACCAAAAAATGATATAAAATGATTATAAAACATCCAAGAATGATAATATAACAACATGGAACAATAAAAAATTATAGATACGCTGGAGTCGTATCAGCATCCCCAAGCTTAATTCATGCTCGTCCTCGAGTAGGTAAATGATAAAAACAGAATTTTTGATGTACAATGCTGCCTAACATGTCATCTCATATTCTTTTCTTTATAGCATGGACATTTGGACTTTTATATTGTTCAAAGCAATAGTCTAGTTCTGACACGAGACTTAAATACTCAAGAATATCAACAAGAAACCATGTCTTTAAAAATATCAACACTAAAATAAGTTATCCCTAGCCCATCATGCTCAATTATTGATCCATTCATGAAACACACTCGCATATTAGCTACACCCAATGCTCAAGTACGATCATAGTGCCCCTTAGTTGGTGCTTTATAAGAGAAGATGGCGACTCAAATTAAAAATAAAAATTGCATAAAGTAAAAGAAAGGCCCTTCTCAGAGGGAAGTAGGGATTTGTAGAGGTGCCACAGCTCAAAGCGAAAATTGAGAGATAAAACATTTTGAGAGGCATACTTTTCCCACCAACGTCGACTTAGATCTCCCCACTTTCCATGCTAGATATATCATAGGCGGTTCCCAAACAGAAAATAAAGTTTATTCCTTTTTCCACCATACTTTCACTTTCCATGGCTAACCATATCCACGGGTGCCTTCCATACCAACACTTTCCAAGGAATTTATTATTTGACAACAAAGTAAATTCATTTTTCATTTCGGGACTGGGCATCCCTAATACATTTGCCTTACTCTCATGCAATGACAAGTGAAT
The DNA here is from genome assembly GCF_018294505.1 of Triticum aestivum. NCBI lineage: Eukaryota > Viridiplantae > Streptophyta > Magnoliopsida > Poales > Poaceae > Triticum > Triticum aestivum. Next base: position 159,620,487 of record NC_057814.1, read on the forward strand.
GAACACTCATTGTGAGAATAACACATCTAGCATGGAAAATATTGGCCACCCGTCACCGCCTCGCGAGCGGTACGAGCACACAAAAGAGAAAATTATTTTGAAAATTAGAGATGGCACATACAAATTTTCTTAGAACGGCAAAAGAATACCGCATATAGGTAGGTATAGTGGACTCATGTGGCAAAACTGGTTTAAAGGATTTTGGATGCACAAGTAGTGATCATACTTAGTGAAAAATGAAGGCTAGCAAAAGATTGAGAAGCGACCAACCAAGAAACGAATAATCTCATAAGCGAGCATTGAGCATAATTAACACCGAATAATGTACCACAAGTAGGATGTAATTTCATTGCATGACTATTGACTTTCACGCTTTCATAGGGAATCACAAACCTTAACACCAATATTCTTACTAAAGCATAATTAATGATCAACATGACTCACATATCACATCATCATATCTCAAAACTATTACAAAGAATCAAGTTTATTTTGTCCAATGATCTTCATGAAAGTTTTTATTATATCCTTCTTGGATATCTATCACTTTGGAACTAATTTTCACGTGTTGTTTTTGATAAGCTCAAACAAATATAAGTGAAGATCATGAGCATAATTTTTCTTTCTCTCAAATTAATTTAAGTGAAGCAAGAGAGAATTTCTTGAAAATTTTACTAACTCTCAAATAAATCTAAGGTGTGTCCAGCAAGGGATCAAGACTTAAAACACAAAGGAAAACAAGCAAAGACTCATATCATACAGGACACTCCAAGCAAAACTCATAGTATGTGACGAATAAAAATATAGCTTCGAGTAAAATACCGATGGTCATTAGAAGAAAGAGGGGATGCCACTCAGGGCATCCCCAAGCTTAGTTGCTTACTTCTCTTTGGATAATAGCTTGGGATGCCATGGGCTTCCCCAAGTTTAGGTTGTTCTTACTCCTTATTCCTTCGTCCATCGTAACTTCACCCAAAACTTGAAAACTTCAATCACAGAAAACTCAACAAAGCCTTCGTGAGATCCATTAGTATAAGAAAGAAAATCACTACTATAAGTACTGTAGCAAACGAATTAATATTTTATTCTTGCATTATATCTACTGTATTCCAACTTTTCTATGGCAAAAACTCATCAAGGAAAATCATTGAATCATCAAAACAAGCACACAACGCAAAGAAAACAGAATCTGTCAAAAACAGAATAGTCTGTAGTAATCTGGATATTTCGAATACTTCTAAAACTCCAAAAATGTTGAGAAATTAGGAAAACCTGAGCAATTTGTATATTAATCTTATGCAAAAAGAATTGGTATTTTATCACGCTCTGGTTAAAAATGAGAATTGTTTTCATGAGCGTGAAAGTTTCGGTTTTTCAGCAAGATCAAACAACTATCACCCAAGAAGATCCTAAAGGCTTTACTTGGCACAAACACTAATTAATACACAAAAAAACACAATCATAAAAGTAGCATAATTGTGCAAACACTCTAGAACAGAAAGCAAAAGGCAAAAATAAATTTTATTCATTGGGTTGCCTCCCAACAAGCGCTATCGTTTTACGCCCTTAGCTAGGCATAAAGCAAAGGATCTAAGTTTTGTCATCTTTGTTCTCAATTTCCTTAGAGGTGTTTTCATCATGGGGTTTTGTAAACAGAACATAAAACATATTATCCATAGAGACTTTAGCATTATTAAGTTGCTCATTATCATAACCCCTTTGATTTCCAGCAACAATCCAAGGAAAATGTTGATTAACATTATTCAAAACTTGTTGGATTACATCTAGAATGGGGACTTCCTTTTGAAGATTTTTATCAAAGATTTTATTATCCCCAAGCAAATGTCTTAACACATAATCACTATTGTAAAGAATTTCATCTATCACGGGCTTTTCATGATTCATACCATAAAAATAAAAGATTTCCCTAGCTTCCCGTATGATGTAGTCAAATTCATTCATATGAACAAGAGTGGCCAACTTTTTAGCCTAAGGATTCTTTATAACGAGAAGCTCAAAAAACAATCTTTGCAAAGTAGGATGAGTACGAATAAATTTGCTTTCAAGTTTCAGAACTAGTGCTGAAATAGCATCCGCATAAGATCTAGTAGTCCTGAGTATAGGAGCATCTCATCAAGACTTAGATTTCCAACACAATTGAAAAATTCTTGGATACGTTCTTTTCCCATAACATTCCCTTGCCCCAAGATAAAAGTTTTAGCATCCAGATTGCCCGTGATACGTCCATTTTACATCATGCTTTTATATTGATATTTATTGCATTATGGGTTGTTATTACACGTTATGTCACAATACTTATGCCTATTCTCTCTTATTTTACAAGGTTTACATAAAGAGGGAGAATGCCGGCAGCCGGGATTTCGGGCTAGAAAAGGAGCAAATATTAGAGACCTATTCTGCACAGCTCCAAAAGTCCTGAAACTTCACGGAAGTCATTTTTGGAATTAATAAAAAATACTGGACGAAGAAAATACCAGAGGGGGGCCACACCCTGGCCACGAGGGTGGGAGGCGCGCCCCCTGCCTCGTGGGCCCCCTGGTGGCCCTCCGGTGTCCATCTTCTGCTATATGAAGTTTCGTCCGAGAAAAAAATCATAAGCAAGCTTTCGGGAAGAAACTCCGCCGCCACGAGGCGGAACCTTGGCGGACCAATCTAGGGCTCCGACAGAGCTGTTTTGCCGGGGACACTTCCCTCCGGGAGGGGAAAATCATCGCCATCGTCATCACCAACGCTCCTCTCATCGGGAAGGGGCCAATCTCCATCAACATCTTCACCAGCACCATCTCCTCTCAAACCCTAGTTCATCTCTTGTATCCAATCTTTGTCCCAAAGCCTCAGATTGGTACCTATGGGTTGCTAGTAGTGTTGATTACTCCTTGTAGTTGATGCTAGTTGGTTTATTTGGTGGAAGATCATATGTTCAGATCCTATATGCATATTAATACCCCTCTGATTATGGACATGAATATGATCTGTGAGTAGTTACGTTTGTTCCTGAGGACATGGGAGAAGTCTTGCTATTAGTAGTCATGTGAATTTGGTATTCGTTCGATATTTTGATGAGATGTATGTTGTCTCTCCTCTAGTGGTGTCATGTGAACGTCGACTACATGACACTTCACCATTATTTGGGCCTAGAGGAAGGCATTGGGAAGTAATAAGTAGATGATGGGTTGCTAGAGTGACAGAAGCTTAAACCCTAGTTTATGAGTTGCTTCGTAAGGGGCTGATTTGGATCCATATGTTTCATGCTATGCTTAGGTTTACCTTAATACTTCTTTTGTAGTTGCGGATGCTTGCAATAGGGGTTAATCATAAGTGGGATGCTTGTCCAAGTAAGGACAGCACCCAAGCACCGGTCCACCCACATATCAAATTATCAAAGTACCGAACGCGAATCATATGAACGTGATGAAAACTAGCTTGACAATAATTCCCATGTGTCCTCGGGAGCGCTTTTCTCTATATAAGAGTTTGTCCAGGCTTTTCCTTTGCTACAAAAAGGATTGGGCCATCTTGCTGCACTTTATTTACACTTGTTACTTGTTACCCATTACAAATTACTTTATCACAAAACTATCTGTTACCGATAATTTCAGTGCTTGCAGAGAATACCTTGCTGAAAACCGCTTATCATTTCCATCTGCTCCTCGTTGGGTTCGACACTCTTACTTATTGAAAGGACTAGGATAGATCCCCTATACTTGTGGGTCATCATCCCATACATCCAATCTTAGGAGTTAGGCCATCATCTGTTGCTGCCATACCAAAATCACTCATGATTGCAAACAAAGGATAGATCCGACGAGAAAACGGCGAACGAAAAAGAGGGCGAATAAAACGGCAAAATTATATGAAGTGGGGGAGAGGAAAACGAGAGGCAAATGGCAAATAATGTAAATTGTGAGGAGATGAGATTTGTGATTAGGAACCTGGTAGATGTTGATGATCCTCCCCGCCAATGGCGCCAGAAATTCCTCTTGATGTCTGCTAGGACTACGTCAGTATTTCCCCAAAGAGGAAGGGATGATGCAGCACAACGACGGTAGGTATTTCCCTCAGTGATGAGACCAAGGTTATCGAACCAGTAGGAGAACCAAGCAACACTACGTAAACAGCACCTGCACAGAATTAACAAATACTCGCAACCTGACGTGTTAATGGGGTTGTCAATCCCTTTCGGGTAACTGCGCCAGAAATCGGCAAACGAACGTGAGAGAGTTGTAAATATTGATAGATCGAACGCCAAATAAAATAAAGTGCAGCAAGGTATTTTTGTATTTTTGGTTTAATAGATCTAAATATAAAAGCAAAGGAAAATAGATCGCAAAGGCAAATATATTAAAGAAGAGACTCGAGGGCCGTAGGTTTCACTAGTGGCTTCTCTCGAGAAAAATAGCAAACGGTAGGTAAAAAAATTACTGTTGGGCAATTGACAGAACTTCAAATAATCATGACGATATCCAGGCAATGATCATTATATAGGCATCACGTCCAAGATTAGTAGACCGACTCCTGCCTGCATCTACTACTATTACTCCACACATTGGCCGCTATCCAGCATGCATCTAGTGTATTAAGTTCATGGAGAAATGGACTAATGCAATAAGAACGATGACATGATGTAGACAAGATCTATTTATGTAGAAATAGACCCCATCTTGTTATCCTTAATGGGAATGATACATACGTGTCGGTTCCCCTTCTGTCACTAGGATCAACCACCGTAAGATCGAACCCATCACAAAGCACCTCTTCCCATTGCAAGATAAATAGATCAAGTTGGCCAAACAAAACCCAAATATCGGAGAAGAAATACGAGGCTATAAGCAATCATGCATATAAGAGATCAAATAAGACTCAAATAACTTTCATGATCTTAAGGGCATTAGTCCCACTCTATGTCAACATAAGATAAATTTGGAGAAAGATGCCAAACCAGTTATTGATCATCAACGACGGTTAAATCCTAAGATGAAAGAAGTGGTAAGAAAGGAAATATTAAAGCTCCTTGAAGCAGGTATAATTTATCCTGGTGCTGATAGTCAGTGGGAAAGTCCATTTCATTGTGTCCCTAAGAAGGGAGGTATTACTGTCGTTCCTAATGATAAAGATGAATTGATTTCGCAAAGAATTATTAAAGGTTATAGGATGGTAATTGATTTCCGCAAATTAAATAAAGCTACTAAAAAAGATCATTACCCATTGCCTTTCATTGATCAAATGCTAGAAAGATTATCCAAACATACACATTTTTGCTTTCTAGATGGTTATTCTGGTTTCTCTCGAATACCTGTGTCAGCTGATGATCAAGCAAAGACCACTTTTACTTGCCCTTTCGGTACTTTTGCTTATAGACATATGCCTTTTGGTTTATGTAATGCACCTGCTACCTTTCAGAGATACATGATAGCTATATTCTCTGATTTTTGTGAAAAGATTTGTGAGGTTTTCATGGACGATTTCTCCGTTTATGGATCCTCTTTTGATGATTGCTTGAGCAACCTTGATCGAGTTTTGCAGAGATGTGAAGACACTAACCTTGTCTTGAACTGTGAGAAGTGCCACTTTATGGTTAATGAAGGTATTGTCTTGGGGCATAAAATTTCTGAAAGAGGTATTGAAGTTGATAAAGCTAAAGTTGATGCTATTGAAAAGATGCCATGTCCCAAGGACATCAAAGGTATAAGAAGTTTTCTTGGTCATGCCGTTTTTTATAGGAGGTTCATTAAGGACTTCTCAAAAATTTCTCGGCCTCTGACTAATCTATTACAAAAATATATACCATTTGTCTTTGATGATGATTGTGTAGAAGCATTTGAAATGCTTAAGAAAGCATTAATTTCTGCACCTATTGTTTAGCCACCTGATTGGAATTTACCTTTTGAAATTATGTGTGATGCTAGTGATTATGTTGTAGGTGCTGTTCTAGGGCAAAGAGTTGATAAGAAATTAAATGTTATTCAATATGCTAGTAAAACTCTAGACAATGCCCAAAGAAATTATGCTACTACTGAGAAAGAATTCTTAGCAGTTGTATTTGCTTATGATAAGTTCAGACCTTATATTGTTGATTCTAAAGTAACTATTCACACTGATCATGCTGCTATTAAATATCTTATGGAAAAGAAAGATGCTAAACCTAGGCTTATTAGATGGTTTCTCTTGCTACAAGAATTTGACTTGCATATTATTGATAGAAAGGGAGCTGAGAACCCCGTTGCAGACAACTTGTCTAGGTTAGAGAATGTTCTTGATGACCCACTACCTATTGATGATAGCTTTCCTGATGAACAGTTAAATGTCATAAATGCTTCTCGTACTGCTCCATGGTATGCTGATTATGCTAATTACATTGTTGCTAAATTTATACCACCTAGTTTCACATACCAGCAAAAGAAAAAGTTTTTCTATGATTTGAGGTCATTACTTTTGGGATGACCACACCTTTATAAAGAAGGAGTAGATGGTGTTATTAGACGTTGTGTACCTGAGCATGAACAGGAACAAATCCTACGCAAGTGTCACTCCGAGTCCTATGGAGGACACCACGCTAGAGATAGAACTGCACATAAGGTATTACAATCCGGTTTTTATTGGCCTACTCTCTTCAAGGATACTCGTAAGTTTGTCCTATCTTGTGATGAATGTCAAAGAATTGGTAATATTAGTAGACGTCAAGAAATGCCTATGAATTATTCACTTGTTATTGAACCATTTGATGTTTGGGGCTTTGATTGTATGGGACCTTTTCCTTCCTCTAATGGGTATACACATATTTTAGTTGTTGTTGATTACGTTACTAAGTGGGTAGAAGCTATTCCAACTAGTAGTACTGATCATAACACCTCTATTAAGATGCTTGAAGAAGTTATTTTTCAGAGGTTTGGAGTCCTTGGATATTTAATGACTGATGGTGGTTCACATTTTATTCATGGTGCCTTTCGTAAAATCCTTGCTAAGTATGATGTTAATCATAGAATTGCATCTCCTTATCACCCACAGTCTAGTGGTCAAGTAGAATTGAGTAACAGAGAGCTCAAATTAATTTTGCAAAAGACTGTTAATAGATCTAGAAAGAATTGGTCCAAGAAACTTGATGATGCATTATGGGCCTATAGAACTGCATATAAAAATCCTATGGGTATGTATGGGCCTATAGAACTGCATATAAAAATCCTATGGGTATGTCTCCGTATAAAATGGTTTATGGGAAAGCGTGTCACTTACCTCTCGAACTAGAACATAAGGCATATTGGGCTATTAAAGAGCTCAATTATGATTTCAAACTTGCCGGTGAGAAGAGGTTATTTGACATTAGCTCACTTGATGAATGGAGAACCCAAGCTTATGAGAATGCCAAGTTGTTTAAAGAAAAAGTTAAAAGATGGCATGACAAAAGGATACAAAAGCGTGAGTTTAATGTAGGTGATTATGTGTTGCTATACAACTCTCGTGTAAGATTTTTTGCAAGAAAACTTCTCTCTAAATGGGAAGGCCCTTACGTTATCGAGGAGGTCTATCGTTCCGGTGCCATAAAAATCAACAACTTCGAAGGCACAAACCCGAAGGTGGTGAACGGTCAAAGAATCAAACATTATATCTCAGGTAATCCTATAAATGTTGAAACTAATGTTATTGAAACCGTGACTCCGGAGGAATACATAAGAGACACTTTCCAGAGCGTTTTAGATTCCGAAAAGGAATAGGTACGTGGTACGGTAAGTAAACCGACTCCAAAATAGTTCTAATGGCAATTTTTCTCCGTTTTGGAATATTTAGAAAAATAGGAAAATAAGAAGCAGTCCGGGAAGGACACGAGGCCTCCACGAGGGTGGAGGGCGTGCCCTACCCCCCTGGGCGCACCCCCTACCTTGTGGGCACCTCGTGTGCTCTTCGGATCCTTTTTCTTGCACAATACTTCTTTTGGTCGGTAAAAATTCATTATATAATCTCCCGAAGGTTTTGATCACCGTATCACGCAAATATCCTCTATTCTTGTTTCGAGCTATTTTTCTGATAGATCTAGATCACCATGTCGTCTCCAAGTGCCCCCAAGGACAAGTTCTTCGAGAAGGTCATCAACCCCTACCTCGCTGAGGTGCTGCAACACCCTCAAACCATTGAGATGCATGAGGGGGTGCTGCACATCCGCGATGTTGAGGGACCAAGGAGGACCGTAAGCGTGGAGACAAGGCTCGAGGCAATGGAGCAACAAGTTTTCAAGTGTCAGGAGATGGTGGAGCGCGGACTTGACTCCAATCACAAAATGATCACGGAGTTCGCCAACAACCACAAGCTGGACGCCAAGGACATTTGGGAGGCCATCTTCAAGCTTCATGATAAAATCGAGCACCTCCAAGCCCAGATCTATGACCTGAAAAACCAAAACTGTGAGTATGAATATAGATTCAAAAGGATGAGTTTGGCTGTAGATTTGAGGATCCCGGAGACTCGATCATCCTTCTATGATGGTGAGCCTATGCCTTGGAAGATGGACGGCAAGCCTACGTCATCAACAACCCCTCCATCTTCTTCACCAGCAAAAGAGATATAATCACATGGGTATGGGCACTCCCCTTGGCAACTGCCAAGCTTGGGGGAGGTGCCCCGGTATCATATCACCATCACACTCCTATCTTTACCATTTTTCTTAGTTCGATCCTTTTGGTAATATCTTGATCTAGTAGAATAAAGTTTTAGTATGATCTAGTATGATTTAGTTTTGAGTTTTGCTTTATGATCCCTCTATGTAATCGAGTCCATGAGCTATATAATAAAGATTAGTGTTGAGTCAAGGGCTTGATTATTTTGCTATGATCTTGAGGGAATAAAAGAAAAGAGAAAGAATAAAAATAAATAAAGAGATCATATTGATCTTATGGAGAGTAATGACTTCACATAGAAAGAGTATGATGATTAAAAGTTGTTGAGAATTGACAAACATAGCTTTGGTCATTGTTGCAATTAATAGGAAGTAATAATGAAAGAGAGGTTTCACATATAAATATACTATCTTGGACATATTTTATGATTGTGAGCACTCATTAAAATATGACATGCTAAAGAGTTGATGTTGGACAAGGAAGACAACGTAATGGGTTATGCTTTCTTATATCTGAAATGAAGTATATTGTCATGGATCATCCAACATGTTGAGCTTGCCTTTCTCCCTCATGCTAGCCAATTCTTTGCACCAAGTAGAGATACTACTTATGCTTCCAAATATCCTTAAACCCAGCTTTGCCATAAGAGTCCACCATATCTACCTATGGATTGAGTAAGATCCTTCAAGTAAGTTGTCATCGGTGCATGCAATAAAAATTGCTCTCTAAATATGTATGACTTATTAGTGTGGAGGAAATAAACTTTATACAATCTTGTGATATGGAAGAAATAAAAGCGATGGACTGCATAATAAAGGTCCATATCACAAGTGGCAATATAAAGTGACGTTCTTTTGCATTAAGATTTCGTGCATCCGACCATGAAAGCGCATGACAACCTCTGCTTCCCTCTGCGAAGGGCCTATCTTTTACTTTTACCATATGCAAGAGTCACGGTGATCTTCACCTTTCCTCTTTATATTTTATCCTTTGGCAAGCACAGTGTGTTGGAAAGATCCTGATATATATATATCTAATTGGATGTAAGTTAGCATGAGCTATTATTGTTGACATTACCCTTGAGGTAAAAGGTTGGGAGGCGAAACTATAAGCCCCTATCTTTCTCTGTGTCCGATTAAAACTCCGTAACCACAAGTATTGTGTGAGTGTTAGCAATTGTGAAAGACTAAATGATAGTTGAGTATGTGGACTTGCTGAAAAGCTCTTATATTGACTCTTTCTGATGTTATGATAAATTGCAATTGCCTCAATGACTGAGATTATAGTTTGTTGGTTCCCAATGAAGTTTTTGATTCATACTTGACATTGTGAATAGATTATTACATTATGGTTCTCAATGAAGTTTCTGATTCATACGTCCATTTTGCATCATGCTTTTATATTGATATTTATTGCATTATGGGCTGTTATTACACGTTATGTCACAATACTTATGCCTATTCTCTCTTATTTTACAAGGTTTACATAAAGAGGGAGAATGTCGGCAGCCGGGATTCTGGGCTGGAAAAGGAGCAAATATTAGAGACCTATTCTGCACAGCTCCAAAAGTCCTGAAACTTCACGGAAGTCATTTTTGGAATTAATAAAAAATACTGGACGAATAAAATATCAGAGGGGGCCACACCCTGGCCACGAGGTTGGGAGGCGCGTCCTACCCCCTGGGCGCGCCCACTGGCAAGTGGGCCCCCTGGTGGCCCTCCAGTGTCCATCTTCTTCTATATGAAGTCTTTCGTCCGAGAAAAAATCATAAGCAAGCTTACGGGAAGAAACTCCGACGCCACGAGGCGGAACCAATCCAGGGCTCCGGCAGAGCTGTTTTGCCGGGGACACTTCCCTCCGGGAGGGGGAAATAATCGCCATCGTCATCACCAACGCTCCTCTCATCGGGAGGGGGCCAATCTCCATCAACATCTTCACCAGCACCATCTCCTCTCAAACCCTAGTTCATCTCTTGTATCCAGTCTTTGTCCCAAAGCCACAGATTGGTACCTGTGGGTTGCTAGTAGTGTTGATTACTCCTTGTAGTTGATGCTAGTTGGTTTATTTGGTGGAAGATCATATGTTCAGATCCTATATGCATATTAATACCCCTCTGATTATGAACATGAATATGATTTGTGAGTAGTTACGTTTGTTCCTGAGGACATGGGAGAAGTCTTGCTATTAGTAGTCGTGTGAATTTGGTATTCGTTCGATATTTTGATGAGATGTATGTTGTCTATCCTCTAGTGGTGTTATGTGAACGTCGACTACATGACACTTCACCATTATTTGGGCCTAGAGGAAGGCATTGGGAAGTAATAAGTAGATGATGGGTTGCTAGAGTGACAGAAGCTTAAACCCTAGTTTATGAGTTGCTTCGTAAGGGGCTGATTTGGATCCATATGTTTCATGCTATGGTTAGGTTTACCTTAATACTTCTTTTGTAGTTGCGGATGCTTGCAATAGGGGTTAATCATAAGTGGGATGCTTGTCCAAGTAAGGACAGCACCCAAGCACCGGTCCACCCACATATCAAATTATCAAAGTACCGAACGCGAATCATATGAACGTGATGAAAACTAGCTTGACGATAATTCCCATGTGTCCTCGGGAGCGCTTTTCTCTATATAAGAGTTTGTCCAGGCTTGTCCTTTGCTACAAAAAGGATTGGGCCATCTTGCTGCACTTTATTTACACTTGTTACTTGTTACCCATTACAAATTACTTTATCACAAAACTATCTGTTACCGATAATTTCAGTGCTTGCAGAGAATACCTTGCTGAAAACCGCTTATCATTTCCTTCTGCTCTTCGTTGGGTTCGACACTCTTACTTATCGAAAGGACTACGATAGATCCCCTATACTTGTGGGTCATCAGCCCATACATCCAATCTTAGGAGTTAGGCCATCATCTGTTGCTGCCATACCAAAATCACTCATGATTGCAAACAAAGGATAGATCCGACGAGAAAACGGCGAACGAAAAAGAGGGCGAATAAAACAGCAAAATTATATGAAGTGGGGGAGAGGAAAACGAGAGGCAAATGGCAAATAATGTAAATTGTGAGGAGATGAGATTTGTGATTAGGAACCTGGTAGATGTTGATGATCCTCCCCGCCAATGGCGCCAGAAATTCCTCTTGATGTCTGCTAGGACTACGTCAGTATTTCCCCAAAGAGGAAGGGATGATGCAGCACAACGACGGTAGGTATTTCCCTCAGTGATGAGACCAAGGTTATCGAACCAGTAGGAGAACCAAGCAACACTATGTAAACAGCACCTGCACACAAATAACAAATACTCACAACCTGACGTGTTAAAGGGGTTGTCAATCCCTTTCGGGTAACTGCGCCAGAAATCGGCAAACGAACGTGAGAGAGTTGTAAATATTGATAGATCGAACGCCAAATAAAATAAAGTGCAGCAAGGTATTTTTGTATTTTTGGTTTAATAGATCTAAATATAAAAGCAAAGGAAAATAGATCGCAAAGGCAAATATATTAAAGAAGAGACTCGAGGGTCGTAGGTTTCACTAGTGGCTTCTCTCGAGAAAAATAGCAAATGGTGGGTAAACAAATTACTGTTGGGAAATTTATAGAACTTCAAATAATCATGACGATATCCAGGCAATGATCATTATATAGGCATCACGTCCAAGATTAGTAGACCGACTCCTGCCTGCATCTACTACTATTACTCCACACATCGACCGCTATCCAGCATGCATCTAGTGTATTAAGTTCATGGAGAAACAGACTAATGCAATAAGAACGATGACATGATGTAGACAAGATCTATTTATGTAGACATAGACCCCATCTTAATATCCTTAATGACAATGGTACATACGTGTCGGTTCCCCTTCTGTCACTGGGATCAACGACCGTAAGATCGAACCCATTACAAAGCACCTCTTCCCATTGCAAGATAAATAGATCAAGTTGGCCAAACAAAACCCAAATATCAGAGAAAAAATGCGAGGCTATAAGAAATCATGCATATAAGAGATCAAATAAGACTCAAATAACTTTCATGGATAAAAAGATAGATCTGATCGTAAGCTCAAAGTTCATCCGATCCCAACAAACACAGCGCAAAAAGAGTTACATCATATTGATCTCCAAGAGACCATTGTATTGAGAATCAAACGAGAGAGAGGAAGCCATCTAGATACTAACTATGGACACGGAGGTCTACAAAGAACTACTCACGCATCATCAGAGAGGCACAAATGGAAGTGGTGAACCCCTCTGTGATGGTGTCTAGATTGGATCTGGTGGTTCTGGACTCTGCGGTGGCTGGAATTGATTTTCGTCGACTCTCCTGGGGTTTCTGGATTATAGGGGTATTTATAGAGCAAAGAGTCGGTTTAGGGGGCACCCGAGGTGGGAACAACCTACCAGGGCGCGCCTGGGCCTCCAGGTGCGCCCTGGTGGGTTGTGCTCCCTTCAGAACACCCCCAGGCGCTTCTCCGGCTAACTGGATGTTTTCTGGTCCAAAAAATCCACAAAAAGCTTCACTGCGTTTGGACTCCGTTTTGTATTGATTTCCTGCGATGTAAAAAACATGCAGAAAACAGCAACTGGCACTTGGCACTATGTCAATAGGTTAGTACCAAAAATGATATAAAATGATTATAAAACATCCAAGAATGATAATATAACAGCATGGAACAATAAAAAATTATAGATACATTGGAGACGTATCAATACGGCACTGGCTCCAGTTCCTAAATATAATGTAGGCATGTATTCCGTAAATAGTCATACGTGCTTATGGAAAGAACTTGCATGACATCTTTTGTCCTACCCTCCCGTGGCAGTGGGGTCCTATTCGAAACTAAGGGATATTAAGGCCTCCTTTTAGTAGAGAACCGGAACAAAGCATTAACACATAGTGAATACATGAACTCCTCAAACTACGGTCATCACCGGGAAGTGTCCCGACTTTTGTCACTCCGCGGATGTTAACACGTAGTAGGTGACTATAACTTGCAAGATCGGATCTAGGACATAGATATAATGGTGATAACATAAACGGTCCAGATCTGAAATCATGGCAACCGGGCCCAAAGTGACAAGCATTAAGCATGGCAAAGTCATAGCAACATCAATCTCAAAACATAATGGATTCTAGGGATCAAGCCCTAACAAAACTAACTCGATTACATGATGAATCTCATCCAACTCCTCACCGACCAGCAGCCTATGAAGGAATTACTCACTCCCGGTGGGGAGCATCATGGAATTGGTAATGGAGAAGGCTTGGTGATGACGAAGATCGAAGATCCCCCTCTCCGGAGCCGCAAACAGACTCCAGATCTGGCCTCCCGATGAATAACAGGAGGTGGCGGCGGCTCTGTCTCATGAAACGTGATAATTCTTCCTCCATTATTTTTTCTCTGAATATGTGATTTTATAGTATCAGGGTTGAGGCATGCGGGGCCACCAGGTTGGGACAACCCACCTCGGCGCGCCTGGAGGGGGGCGCGCCCTGGTGGGTTGTACCCGCCCAGGTGCCCTCCTCCGATGGTTCTTGGCTCTAGAAATTCTTTTTATTGTATAAAAAATCCTTGCAAAGTTTCGTTCTAATCCGAGAACTTTTATTTCTGCACAAAAACAACACTATGGTAGCTCTGCTGAAAACAGCGTCAGTCTAGGTTAGTTTCATTCAAATCATGCAAATTAGAGTCCAAAACAAGAGGAAAAGCGTTAGGAAAAGTAGATACGACAGAGACGTATCAGCACCATCGGGGTAGTCATGGACGTCGGTAGTGGCATTTGGCTCCTAGGATCCATCAAAAGATTGCAACAAGCAGAAAGAAAGAAGAAATGAGGGAAAAGGGGAGCAAAGCAACCGTGAGTACTCATCCAAAGTACTCCCAAGCATTAGATCTAGACTAAGTATGCATTGGTATCAAAGGAAGGGATGTATATGTGGACTGAACTGCAGAATGCCAGAATAGAGGGGAAGGCCTAGCCTATCAAAGACTAACATCTTCAAGGATCTTGCAACATTCAGAAGAGTACATAATAGCATTTTGTAATTAACAAGCATGTTGTAGAATTAACGCCCAGAGATCCTTCCTCGACTCCCTGCGAGAAAGCAATCTCGGAGCCTACATATCCATCTCATATCTCAAGTATTCATTTCTAGTTGTAATAGATCGGGATACAACTCCGAGTGCCCATTACCATTTACACGGCTATTCGAATAGATAACTTCCCTGCAGGGTTGCATGCTACCTCTTGAGGTTGCATTGGTTTTTTCCTTGAAGAGGAAAGGGTGATGCAGCAAAGTAGCGTAAGTATTTTTCTCAACTTTGAGAACCACGTATCAATCCAGTAGGAGACAACGCAACAAGCCACCGAATACCTGCACAAACAAACACCAACTTGCAACCAACGCGACAAAGGGGTTGTCAATCCCTTCACGGTTATTCGCAAAGTGAGATCTGATAGAGATGGATAAACGGTAAAGTAATACTTTTGTTATTTTTGGTTTATGGAACGGAAAGTAAAAGATTGCAAAGGAAAGTAAATAGGAAACTAGAATTTTAGATCGGAAACTTATATGATGGAAAATAGACCCAGAGGCCATAGGTTTCACAACAGGCTTCTCTCAAGATAGAAAATATTACGGTGGGTGAACAAATTACTGCCGAGCAATTAATAGAAAAGCGCAAAGTTATGACGATATCTAAGGCAATGATCATGAATATAGGCATCACGTCCATGTCAGGTAGACCAAAACGATTTTGCATCTACTACTATTACTCCACACATCGACCGCTATCCAGCATGCATCTAGAGTATTAAGTTCATAAAGAACGGAGTAACGCCTTAAGCAAGATGGCATGATGTAGAGGAATTAACTCAAGCAATATGATGAAAACCCTATCTTTTTATCCTCGATGGCAGCAATACAATACGTGTTGGCTCCCCTTCTATCACTAGGATCAAGCACCGCAAGATTGAACCCAAAGCTAAGCACTTCTCCCATTGCAAGAAAAACCAATCTAGTTGGCCAAACCAAATCGATAGTTCGAAGAGACTTGCAAAGATATCAAATCATGCATAAAAGAATTCAGAGGAGATTCAAATAATATTCATAGATAAGCTGACCATAAATCCACAATTCATCAGATCTCGGCAAACACACCGCAAAAGAGCATTGCATCGAATAGATCTCCAAGATCATCGAGGAGAACTTTGTAAGAAGCCATCTAGCTACTAGCTATGGACCCGTATGTTTGAGGTAAACTACTCACGCTTCATCGGAGAGGCAATGGTGTTGATGTAGAAGCCCTCCGTGATCGAATCCCCCTCCGGGAGGATGCCGGAAAAGGACCCAAGATGGGATCTCACGGGTACAGAAGATTGCGACGGTGGAGAAGTGGTTTCGTGGCTCCCCTGGATGTTTTTGGGGTATAAGAGTATATATAGGAGGAAGATCTAGGTCGGGAGGCCATCGAGGGGCCCACAAGGCTGGGGGCGCCCTCCACCCTTGTGGACGCCTCGTGGCTCTTCTGACTTGCACTCCAAGTCTCCTGGGTGTCTTCTGGTCCAAGAAAAATCATCGCGAAAGTTTTATTCCGTTTGGTATTCCTTTTCTGCGAAACTCTAAAACAAGGAAAAAACAGAAACTGGCACTGGGCTCTAGGTTAATACGTTAGTCCCAAAAATCATATAAAATAGCATATTAATGCATATAAAACATCCAAAAGAGATAATATAATAGCATGGAACAATCAAAAATTATAGATACGTCAGAGACGTATCAGTGCACCACATTACCCAACACGCTTGATTACTCTCGCCGGACACGCTTTCCTGGTTCAATGCCCGGCCTCGGGAGATCAACACGTCGTAGCCCTACCTAGGCTCAGTAGAGAGGTCCTCGCCGGTCTACATCCTAAGTGCTCCGGGGTCTTGGGCCCATTGCACTCCGGGCCATTGTGTGCAGGGTGGATACCAGCGCCACCTTGGATGGTTTATAAGTGGTTAGTGCGTATACGCCAGTGGACAACTTAGAAAAAATACCCAAACCTGCTACTGCACTATTAAATGAAGTGACGGCTGTCAGGACAAGTCCGAAGCTACCACCCCCTCCTGGGTGATACTTCTAAACAGCCAGCCACCATCATAACATCTCGCGGGTGCCCTCCGGGCCCGCCCGACTTTCACAAGTATCTCTCACGGGTGCTCACTAGGCCCGCCCGACTTTAACAAAGGTCTGAAGTAAAGTCAAGGTAAACGTGTGTCCAAAACATCAAGGGGGGGGGGGGGGGGGAACCCGAGGAATCACCCTTGATGGATTCCACTCGATGTAATCGTCAAGTTGAACATAGGAGGAATCAGCCTCGAGGTTCACACTTGAGGGGTTGCACGACAGAGTCGTCATCGGGAGTGGTGAAGGAGGAATCACCCTCGACAGACCATGACCGATTAGCTACACTACAGAGTTATCATCAGGAGTGTGTTACGAGGTATCACCCTCGGCACTCGATAGTAGCTCTACAGAGTCATACAACTAAGGGGGGCTGAGGTGATGTGCCAGGCTCTGGATGTCGATCACGTTGATCGAGTCATCGATCATCAAGTTGGGGCAACAGGGACAAGGTGAGGGGTCACTGATAGATCACTAACCAACCTATACTAAGAAGTTTAGGATAAGCAGGTAAGGTACAACAACAGGTTACAAAAGCAGGCTATGCATCAGATAGGAGCAATCAATTACAGTAGCAAAATCTAATGCAAGCATGAGAGAGAAGGAACTAGGCGATATCGGAATGATCAAGGGGGTTTGCTTGCCTGGAAGCTCTGCTGAAAGGGAAGAAGAGTCGACGGTGACATAGTCGATCACAGTAGCATCAACAGCGGTCTCGGGGTCTACCGGAGAGAAGGAGGGGAACAAATAGTAAATACAAGCAAACAGAGGCATGACATGACAACAGGCAGAGCTAGGGGTGTTCTAACGCAGCGCAAAACAATACCGGTGAATGGGGAAAACATCCGGGAATGTTTTTCTGAAGTTTGGTATTTTCGGACAAAGGAAACGAAGGGGGCGGTTCCATCTTCGCTATGATTGGGACGTGTGACACACGAACGAAGGGCGTATTCGGATTCGTCATATTTTTCTAAGCAACTTTCATGTACAAAACTTATTCATCCGAGTTACTGGTTATTTTATATTAATTTTCAAAGTTTTAGCAATTTTCTATAATTATTATTAATTTGAAAATAATGATTAAATGCCAGGTGCACCCAACTGTGTGTACATAACAGCGTACACAGAGGATGACGGGCCGGGGGGTCCCAGTTGACCAGTCAAAGTTTGACAGGTTTGACTGGTCAACAGGGGGTGGGGCCCCTGTCATAGGCTCATTAGTTAATTATCTAGTTAATTAGGTTAAATTAACTCAAATGATAACGCCCACCCGTGTGGTATGTTTGTACTTCGCCAACGCGCTTTCATACACGTTGATTCTGTTTTGCACGAATTCAAAAGGAATCTGTCAGATTTTCAGTGCCACGTGGGCATCATCGTGTGTGTTGGTGATAATCCCCAAGTGCAGGGAATCATCGTAGCAATTTCCAAAGGTGGAAGTGATAAGTATGGAGTGTCGAACCCACAAGGAGCTAAAGGTAAGATCAATATTCTCTCAAGCCCTATCTGCCACTGATACGACTCAACGTACACCGGACGTTTGCTTCCAACTAGCAACAAGAAATAAAACTACGTTGTAGGTATGGAGAGGATAACTTTGTATGATATCGGAAAGCTAAAATATAGAAGTAGTTGTTGTATCATAAAGTTAGAATATATTACTAAATAATATAAATAACGAGTGCGGAATAATGATGGGTCGGTGTGCGGAATTATCCTAGGCAATTGTTAACAAGATCGGTAGTCATCATTGCAATTTCATATGAGGGAGAGGCATAAGCTAACATACTTTCTCTACTTGGATCATATGCACTTATGATTGGAACTCTAGCAAGCATCCGCAACTACTAAAGATCATTAAGGTAAAACCCAACCATAGCATTAAAGCATCAAGTCCTCTTTATTCCCATACGCAACAATCCCTCTTACTCGGGTTTGTGTTTCAGTCACTCACCAACCCACTATAAGCGAATCATGAACGCATTGCAACACCCTACAGCGGGAGTCCCTCACGCTTGCGCGACACGGAGGGCACCATAGGACAGCAGCAAAATAAAACATACAACTCATACCAATCTAGATCATCAATCAACCCAAAGACAAAAGATATCTACTCAAAACATCATAGGATGGCAACACATCATTGGATCATAATATGTGGCATAAAGCACCATGTTCAAGTAGGGATTACAGCGGGGTGCGGGAGAGTGGACCGCGTAAAAGAGATGAGGATGGTGATGATGATGGTGATGTTGATGAAGACGATCACCGCGGCGATGATTCCCCTCCCGATGGCACTCCGGTGCCACCAAGAGAGAGGAGGAGAGGTTCTCCCCCTTGTGCTTCCTCCTCCATGGCTTTCCCCCTCTGGTCCTTGGCCTTCATGGCTATGATGGCCCCTCCGGGATCCTCCTCCATGGCCTCCGGTGATGATGGCCCCCTCCGGCAGGGTGCCGGAGAGGGCCTAGATTGATTTCTTGTGGCTAGAGAGGCTTGCGGCGGCGGAACTTCCGATCTAGGTTATTTCCCGAAGGTTACTGTATTTATAGGAATTTTTGGCGTAGGTTTCACGTCAGGGGGGTCTCCGGGCTGTCCACGAGATAGGGGGGCGCACCCTAGGGGGGTGGGGGCGCCTCCCACCCTTGTGGGCAGCCCGGGACTCTTCTGGCCCAACTCCGATGCTCCGTGGTCTTCTTTTGGTCCATAAAAAATCATCAAAAAATGGCACGTCAATTGGACTCCGTTTGGTATTCCTTTTCTGTAAAACTCAAAAACAAGGAGAAAACAGGAACTGGCACTGGGCTCTAAGTTAATAGGTTAGTCCCAAAAATCATATAAAATGGCATATAAATGCATATAAAACATCATAGATGGATAATACAATAGCATGAATACTTCATAAATTATAGATACGTTGGAGATGTATCAGCATCCCCAAGCTTAATTCCTGCTCGTCCTCAAGTAGGTAAATGATAAAATAAATAATATATGAAGTGTGAATGCTAGCATGTGCACAAGTTTGATCAATGATAATTTCAATCACCTTCTCTAGCATCATTATGTGTCATAATAGTAGCTTATTTCATAAAACCTTTCATGATCAAGTAACAATCTATTCACAATGTCAAGTATGGTTCAGAAACTTCATTGAGAACTAACAAACTATAATCTCAGTCATTGAAGCAATTGCAATTTATCCTAACATCGGAAAGAGTCAAGAATAGAGCTTTTCAGCAAGTCCACATACTCAACTATCATATAGTCTTCTACAATTACTAACACTCACGCAATACTTGTGGTTATGGAGTTTCAATCGGACACTGAGAAAGATAGGGGCTTATAATTTCGCCTCCCAATGTATTCACCTTTAGGTGATGTCAACAATAATAGCTCATGCTAACTTACATCCAATTGGATATATATATCAGGATCTTTCCAACACGAGGTGCTTGCCAAAGGATAAAATGAAAAAGGGAAAGGTGAAGATCACCTTGACTCTTGCATAATATAAAAGACATAAAGTAAAAGATAGGCCCTTCGCAGAGGGAAGCAGATGTTGTCATGCGCTTTTATGGTTGGATGCACAAAATCTTAATGCAAAAGAACGTCACTTTATATTGCCACTTGTATATGGACCTTTATTATGCAGTCTGTCGCTTTTATTGCTTCCATAAAAAGATCGTATAAAGCTTATTTTCTTCACACTAATAGATCATACATATTTAGAGTGCAATTTTTATTGCTTGCACCGATGACAACTTACTTGAAGGATCTTACTCAATCCATAGGTAGGTATGGTGGACTCTTATGGCAAAACTTGGTTCAAAGATATTTGGAAGCACAAGTAGTATCTCTACTTAGTGCAAGGAATTTTTGGCTAGCATGAGGGGGGAAGGCAAGCTCAACATGTTAGGAAGATCCATGACAATATACTTTAACTGAGATGTGAGAAAACATAAACCATTACGTTGTCTTCCTTGTCCAACATCAACTCTTTAGCATGTCATACTTAATGAGTGCTCACAATCATAAAAGATGTCCAAGATAGTATATTTATATGTGAAGCTTCTCTTTCTTTATTACTTCCTATTAATTGCAACGATGACCAAAACTATGTTTGTCAACTCTCAACAACTTTTATGCCTCATACTCTTTATATGTGAAGTCATTACTATCCATGTTATAAGCATATGAAACATATATAAATTCAGATTTATGACATTCAATTTCATTCAACCATTTACTCATAGGATATACGTGAAGCACATAAGTAAATGACAAACTACTCCAAAAGATATGAGTGAAGAACACTGAGTAGTCAAATAATTAACTAGCCATGGGAGGATTCTTTTTTATTCAATATTTCAGATCCAATGATTTTATTCAAACGACAAGTAAAATTGAAAATACGCTCCAAGCAAAACACATATCATGTGACGAATAAAAATATAGTGCCGAGTAAGATATACCGATAGTTTTGAAGACAAAAGAGGGGATGCCTTCCGGGGCATCCCCAAGCTTAGGCGCTTGAGTCTTCCTTGAATATTACCTTGGGCATCCCCAATCTTAGTGTCTTTCCACTTCCTTATTCTCCTCATATCGATATCTCACCCAAAACTTGAAAACTTCAATCACACAAAACTTATTGGAACTTCGTGAGATAGGTTAGTATGATAAAGAGTAAACCATTCTTTGGTACTGTCAAAGACAAGGCTCATATTTGTTCTCACACAATGCCTACTGTACCATATCATTTCTACAATTTATATTGAGGAATATAAGCCATAGAAACTAGAAAACAAGCAAACTATGCAATGAAAACCGAATCTGTCAGAAACAGAACAGTCTGTAATGATCTGAACAATAACCATACTTCTGCTACACCAAAAATTATGAAATAAATTGGTGGACGTGAGGAATTTGTCTATTAATCTTCTTCAAAAATAATCAACTCAAAAGCACTCTTCTGTAAAAACTGACATCTATTCTCGTGAGCGCAAAGTTTCTGTGTTTTACAGCAAGATCACATTAACTTTCACCCAAGTCTTCCCAAAGGTCTTACTTGGCACTTTATTGAAACAAAAGCTATAAAACATGATTACTACAGTATCTTAATCATGTAAACACACAAAAAACAGTAAGGGTAACTATTGGGTTGTCTCCCAACAAACTCTTTTCTTTAATGCCTTTTAGCTAGGCATGATGATTTCAATGATGCTCTCATAAAAGAAAAAGAATTGAAAAATAAAGAGAGCATCATGAAGAATATGACTAGCACATTTAAATCTAACCCAATTCCTATGCCTAGGGATTTTGTGAGCACACAATTTATAGGAACAAGAATCAACTAGCATAGGAAGGCAAAACAAGTATCCTTTCAAAACTTTAAACACATAGAGAGGAAACTTGGTATTATTGCAACTCCTACAAGCATATATTCCTCCCTCATAATAATTTCCATTAGCATCATGAATAGCAACTTTGTTCTCATACTCAATTGGAACCTCTTCCGAAATAGTGGAATACTAACTAAAGTTGACACTCTTCCAAATCCACTTTCATAAATATCACACTAAGATTCAACACCCTCCAAAATAGTGGGATCACTAATTCCTAAAGTTGACACTCTTACAAACCCACTTTAAATGATAGTATTATTCATACTCCAAAAGATATAAGTGAAGTTCATGGAGCATTCTACAATTAATATAGACTAACCAATATCCAAGCTCAAAATATGTAAGTGAAGCACAAAGAGCAATTCTATAGGATCGTACTTAAAATATATAAGTGAAGCACATAAAGTATTCTATAAATCAATGAAGAGCTATCTCATATTATCATGGTTCTTAAAGGAAAAACAAAAACACAAAGGACATAAATCATGTGAACAAAACAAAAACCGAGGTATACCGATATCTGTTGAAGAAGAAAGATGGGATGCCAACCAGGGCATCCCCAAGCTTAGATGCTTGAGTATCCTTTTAAATTATTTACTTGGGGTGCCTTGGGCATCCCCAAGGTTGAACTCTTGTCTCTCTTTATTCTTCTCACATCGGTAACTCCTCGTACTCATTCACAAAAACTTAAACAAAAACTTTGTGAGATCCGTTAGTGTAATAAAGCAAACTACCACTTTAAGGTACTTTAATTAACTCATTATTTATTTGTATTGGTGTTAAACCTACTGTATTCCAACTTCTCTATGGTTCATACCCTTACATACTAGCCATAGATGCATCAAAATAAGCAATCAACACACGAAAAACAGAATCTGTTAAGAACAGGACAGTCTGTAGTAATCTGGATGTTTAGTAAACTTCTGTAACTCCTAAAATTATCAAATAAATTTGACAATTTGAAAAATTTATACAGAAGTAATGTGCAAAAGGTTTCAGACCCATTTGACCTTCCAGTAAAAAATGTAAATTCATGCACTACAGCCAAAGTTTCTGTTTTTGTTCTGCACATAGTAAACAAGCAATCTAATCATCCTAAAACCAAAGCTTGGCACATTATTTTTATAATACAATGGATATATACAAGGGGATAATTATTTACAGAGAAACTTCCATGAAAAATTCTACATTGTTTCCGTGAGCATGAACACAAGTGCTCAAGGTCGACCCTCACTTCTTCAATGCATAACTTTCCAATCACTTCTCTTTTTGAAAAACTTTTTAGGCATGAGAGGCAAGTAATTTTTTTTGTATTTTCATTCTTTAAAAAAAATTGTATGTTTCACCCACAACTAAACAGAAACAAAAAGGAAAAACAAAATCTACTTAGTGAAGAAAGCAAACAAGCACACACGAGAATATCAACCCCACGCTATTGCTCCCCGGCAACGGCGCCAGAAAAGAGCTTGATAATCCCCAAGTGCAGGGAATCATCGTAGCAATTTCCAAAGGTGGAAGTGATAAGTATGGAGTGTCGAACCCACGAGGAGCTAAAGGCAAGATCAATATTCTCTCAAGCCCTATCTGCCACTGATACGACTCAACGTACACCGAACATTTGCTTCCAACTAGCAACAAGAAATAAAACTACATTGTGGGTATGGAGAGGATAACTTTGTATGATATCGGAAAGCTAAAATATAAAAGTAGTTGATGTTATCATAAAGTTAGAATATATTACTAAATAATATAAATAGCGAGTGTGGAATAATGATGGGTCAGTGTGCGGAATTATCCTAGGCAATTGTTAACAAGATCGGTAGTCATCATTGCAATTTCATATGAGGGAGAGGCATAAGCTAACATACTTTCTCTACTTGGATCATATGAACTTATGATTGGAACTCTAGCAAGCATCCGCAACTACTAAAGATCATTAAGGTAAAACCCAACCATAGCATTAAAGCATCAAGTCCTCTTTATTCCCATACGCAACAATCCCTCTTACTTAGGTTTGTGTTTCAGTCACTCACCAACCCACTATAAGCGAATCATGAACGCATTGCAACACCCTACAGCGGGAGTCCCTCACGCTTGCGCGACACGGAGGGCACCATAGGACAACACCAAAATAAAACATACAACTCATACCAATCTAGATCATCAATCAACCCAAAGACAAAAGATATCTACTCAAAACATCATAGGATGGCAACACATCATTGGATCATAATATGTGGCATAAAGCACCATGTTCAAGTAGGGATTACAGCGGGGTGCGGGAGAGTGGACCGCGTAAAAGAGATGAGGATGGTTATGATGATGGTGATGTTGATGAAGATGATCACCGCGGCGATGATTCCCCTCCCGATGGCACTCCGGTGCCACCAAGAGAGAGGAGGAGAGGTTCTCCCCCTTGTGCTTCCTCCTCCATGGCTTTCCCCCCTCTGGTCCTTGGCCTTCATGGCTATGATGGCCCCTCCGGGATCCTCCTCCATGGCCTCCGGTGATGATGATCCCCTCCGGCAGGGTGCCGGAGAGGGCCTAGATTGATTTCTCGTGGCTACAGACACTTGCGGCGGCGGAACTTCCGATCTAGGTTATTTCCCGAAGGTTTCTGTATTTATAGGAATTTTTGGCGTAGGTTTCACGTCAGGGGGGTCTCCGGGCTGTCCACGAGATAGGGGGCGCGCCCTAGGGGGTGGGCGTGCCCCCCACCCTCGTGGGCAGCACGGGACTCTTCTGGCCCAAATCCGATGCTCCGTGGTCTTCTTTTGGTCCATAAAAAATCATCAAAAATTGGCACATCAATTGGACTCCGTTTGGTATTCCTTTTGTGTAAAACTCAAAAACAAGGAGAAAACAGGAACTGGCACTGGGCTCTAAGTTAATAGGTTAGTCCCAAAAATCATATAAAATGGCATATAAATGCATATAAAACATCATAGATGGATAATATAATAGCATGAATACTTCATAAATTATAGATACGTTGGAGACGTATCAGTTGGCGTTGGAGAGTTCGCGCACACGACCCGCAACACGCGGTTGCCAGCTGCGCCGTGTGGGCGAACCAGTTTCTGCCGACCAAGTCATCACCTAGTCCACGCGTGTGTGGGCGATCTGCTCTTCGTCCACACGACGCTTGTACGTTGTTAGATGGCAACTGCAGTTACGTGTACATGACAACTAGGTAAACACACATGGCAACTATGATTCGTTGCTAGATGACAACTGCAGTTGTGCGTACATGGCAACTAGGTAAACACGCATGGCAACTTTGCTTGGACCACACGTGACACCTAGTTAATCATACATGGAAACTATTGATTGACCACGTAGAGCAAGTAGTTTATCACACATGAAAACTATGCTTCGAATACACGCGGCAACTACTGTTAACTACATTTGCCATCCCGAGGGCAACTAAAGTCTCATCCCACGGGTGCGTTAGGACGTGTGGACAGATTTGCTTCATGCCACACACGCGGGATGAGGATGAGTAGTAGTTTTTTGGGCGTGTGGCACGAACTAGCTGCGTCCACACGTGTGGGCAGTTCTAATTTCATCCACACATGGCCCGTGTGGGCTGCCTCCTGCTTACGCCACACACGACGTAGACGAATGTCTAATATACCACATGTGTGGGCGTTATCAGCATCCTAAATTAAACCAAATTAATTAATTAATTAATTAACTAATTATATTTTTATTTCTTTTTTTCTAAAGGGGGCTGGGGGCCCCACTGGGCAGTGGGAGTTTTAGCGGGGGTGGGTTAACGGGGCTGCGGCGTCGGCCCGATTGGGCGCACGCCCAGGCTGCCCAGGAGGGGCGCCGGCCACGGCATGTCGCCGGCGAGGCGCGGCCCAGTGGACGCGGTAGGCGAGCGGGGGGAGCGCAGCGGCCAGGGGAGGCGATCACGGCGGCGATGGCGAGTGGCTGGGCGGCAGCGGGGGCTGCTTGCAGCAGCGGGCGACGAGCAATGCGGGCCGGCGAAGGCGGCTGCGGCAGGCAGAGCAAGAAGCAGCGGCGGCGGAAGCAGGGGCAGCGACAGCACTCAACGATGCGATTAGCAGCAACAGCACGGGGACAACGGCAGCAGAGCAGAGCAACTGCAGTAAGCAGAGCAGGGGCCGCGGGCGGCGGCGGCTTGAGGCAGGTGCGTGCACGCGCGATGGGGCCGTGGGCGCGGCCGTGAGCGGATGTGGGCGCGGCGGCTGGAGGCGTCGTGGACGGACGCAGCTGTGGCTGCCAGCGAGAGCAGCAGCAGCACGAGAGCGAGGCACGGCGGTGAGGTAGCAGCCTCGATCCACGGCGGAAGCAGGCGGCTGCGCACGGGGGCAGCAGGAGCGGGGCAAGCGCCTGCGGGCGTGCGTGTGCAGCAGCTGCAGCAAGCAGGCAGCGGGCTGTAGGGGCCGGCCCTAGGCGCGCACAGCGGGGGGAACAGGTCGTGGCCGAGCACGCGAGCGCGGGGCACCCGCGTGGTGCGTCGAACGGCGTCTACAGGCGGGGGAATGAAGGGGAACAGAGGAGGAGAGGGTGAGCTCACCCTGGTTGCCGGGGTTCAGGCGGTGAGGCGTGAGAGTCCGACGGGGAGGACGGCGGCGAGGGCGACGTGGACGAGCGACGGCGACGCGGCATCGGGCGCCCATTTGGCCCAGGGGAGAGGGTTTTCTTTTATTTATTTTTGTTTCATTTTTCTTTTTATTTGTTTTCTTTTTAATGTTTTATTTAATTTACACATTATTTTAGTTTAATAAATATGATACCCACACCTAAATTAGTGTTTTAGTTTAACCTCTGGCACAAAAAGTTCTAGTCCCAAATAAAATAGTTTCTAATTTTATAAATTAGAAAGGGTATTTAATTAATTGTGAATGCCACTATTTTAATTAATTTTGAGCACTCAAACATTTTATAAAAATTTGCTTTCTTCACCAATAATACTTATGAATTATTTTCCTCAGTTTGCACATTTTAATTTTGATATTTTGAAAACTTTAAATTTTGACTTTAATTTAATTTGAATTTGAACCCAATGGAATCAAAGTGGGATTTAGCCACAGTGAAAACAATGAAATGGCACCATTAACATAGGATTACTGTAGCTTAATTATCCAGGTGTTGCGGTCATGTATGCCTGCCCCTATAAGTTTGTGCCACCTTGGATTTACGACTAGTCATGTCGATCCGGGTTCTTTGTCATATGGATGATAGCGACACAATCATATACATGAGCTAAAAGGCGCAAACGGTCCCGGCCTAGGTACGGCTGCAGCCATCGGGATACCGTGCATGAGGCTGCAAAGTGATATGATGTGTTACTTGCTAGATTGGTGTGACTTAGGATCGGGGTCCCGACAGTTTGACCATCTCCGTCTTACATATCTCATCTCGTTTGAACTCATGTGGACATGACGACCTCTGAGATGCTAGAATATCGTAGACAGTTGCAGCACTGGAAAGAGCACATATTAACTTGATATTTACTGTGAGAGATCACCCTAATAATTGACTACTGCGCAATCAAAGGGGGTGCAAACAACAAAAGGGATAAACATCTCAGGAAATTCATAAAAGCATGATATGGTATAGACCTAAGCACGGGGGACCTTCATGATCATCTTCAATCTCCAGTTGAAGCATCATGACGGACAATATTTCATTGTCATGGCAATTATTTCGAAAACATTATTGTGGCGGCAATTTCAGAAAATGTTGACGTGGCAACCGTTTCAGAAAACGTTGCCGTGGCACCAAATTTCAGAAATTCCGTCGAGGCACGATATTATAGCCCCTCATCTCGCGCCTTGTACACCTTCTCCTCGTCGGGGTCCTCCGTGTATGGTTTCCATTGCCACCTTGTAAACTGTAGGCTACCTCTACAATATTTACAATAACATGGCAATCTTGTGGCTCCAGCTATCATGTCGTGACTCGCAGGCCACATAACACTACAACATATAACCATCTCATACATAAACTCATTATCATGACGAAGGCTATACCACATCATATGCATACCCTGCAAAAC
The DNA here is from genome assembly GCF_018294505.1 of Triticum aestivum. NCBI lineage: Eukaryota > Viridiplantae > Streptophyta > Magnoliopsida > Poales > Poaceae > Triticum > Triticum aestivum. Next base: position 159,648,721 of record NC_057814.1, read on the forward strand.
CAAGTTAGATGTCCTCAAATCGATTTTAGCAAAATTTTAGTTACGTGGTTAACTTGTTTTAGAAATTAATACTATCTGCCTACGTACACACAATAAATCGATACTCTTGATGCTGGATTAAGTTTCGGGGTGCGAAAGAAGAGACTTAATTCAAAATCTCGTCCCCCACACTAAACTTCGTCTAATACGCGTGACCCCTTAGAAGATCATCCATGTTCCGTACCCTGTTGTGTACGCGATGGTTCACTATTCTTGACTATGATGAAGCCCAAGGAACTATTAGCAGATCGTCGACAGCTAGAGCCGATCGATTGCCAAAACCTTGTAACAAAGCGACATCATTCTGCCGATGAATTGAACCGAAGCAACACTCGTGGGAAGCATAGCAAGAACATCAACCCTCAAATATCAAATGTGATCTAGATCGCAACCTGCACCTACTCATATAACTGCTCATGATGCCATTGTTGGGAAACGCACTAGAAAACAAAAAAATCGCGCCTACGATCACCCAAGATCAATATGAAGATGCATAACGGGTCAGGATTAGGATCATTACCGTCACCGAGTTGCAGCCGAAGAAGAACGTGTCGGTGTAGATGGTACTTAGAGTCCCTCGAGCCATAGATGAACAATCCCGCGAACCGCCCACGAACAGTCCCTCGAACTCAAGACCGAAATCATGCCCTCTATACTTGGTTGCAAGCGTGCAGCCTTCACGATCCGGCAGCGCTTCACCGTCCAGATCTAATTGACGCCGGAGAATTAGAGGGAGGAGACTAGAACCACACAGGACTTCTAATTATGAGGACAAAAGTATTATCCTAGCTCTAATTGGTTAACTAGGACCAACTAGAACTAGAACTAGAAGAACTAGATGAGGCTCCAAAACTTGTATATGCAATAGAGCAAGAAAACCTAGTATATATAGGTTGTAGGAGGAGGAGAGGGCAGCCACCAAGGGGGGAAAGTCCCACATGGGGTGCCAGCCTAGGCAGAGGAAGTTGGACTCCCTCTTGTTGTCCAATTCGACCTTCCTACTTGGGCCTTTGTGGCCAAAGTTGCCTTCCACCTCTTGGACTTTTAAGGCCCGTTGATATTTAAATTAAATACAAAATGTTATAAATACCTCTAGACCATTATATATATATATACATCTTCGGAAACATTTTCCACCTATATATAATTTCTTGGTAATATCCGGTATTACCAGATACTCTCTGAAACGCTTCCGGGTCCTCTCAAAACTATTCTGAATATTCATGAAATAACTCCACAAATATATTCTCATGACTCCCGTCCTACTAACACTCAGCAGATCATGATTTCCTTAAGCTTGTGACCACGTAGATTCGGTAACACATAGACATGAATGAAACTGTTTGTTCAATGACCGACATCGGGACCGTGGACGTCCGTATTGATCCCTATGAGTATGCAAATGACATTTGAGTGAACCTTTGGTTACTATGTGATGTTCCCTTTGCTTTGCGATACTTCACAAAACCCGGGATGCATCGATGTCCTCCTGAGTCATCACTATGCTCATTATATTGAAATCCTCGTTACCGTTTTTTCTTCTTTCTCGTTATTGTGTTCCGGCATCCCCGTGACAAAAGTCACCTATGTGTGGCCAGACGATGATTGATGCCGTCTGATACGTCCATTTTGCATCATGTTTTACTACTGTTATTTAGGATGTTTTTGTGACGCCCCCGATTCAATCGTACACTAATCATGCACGCAAACGTGTACGATCAAGATCAGGGACTCACGGGAAGATATCACAACACAACTCTAAAAACATAAATAAGTCATACAAGCATCATAATACAAGCCAGGGGCCTCGAGGGCTCGAATACAAGTGCTCGATCATAGACGAGTCAGTGGAAGCAACAATATCTGAGTACATACATAAGTTAAACAAGTTTGCCTTAAGAAGGCTAGCACAACTGGGATACAGATCGAAAGAGGCGCAGGCCTCCTGCCTGGGATCCTCCTAAACTACTCCTGGTCGTTGTCAGCGGCCTGCACGTAGTAGTAGGAACCCTCGGTGTAGTAGGGGTCGTCGTCGACGGTGGCGTCTGGCTCCTGGGCTCCAGCATCTGGTTGCGATAATCAGGAAGAAAGGAAAGGGGGAAAAGAGCGAGAAAAGCAACCGCGAGTACTCATCCAAAGTACTCGCAAGCAAGGATCTACACTACATATGCATGGGTATCTGTGTAAAGGGGCAACATCAGTGGACTGAACTGCAGAATGCCAGAATAAGAGGGGGATAGCTAGTCCTGTCGAAGACTACGCTTCTGGCAACCTCCATCTTTCAGCATGTAGAAGAGAGTAGATGGTAAGTTCACCAAGTAGCATCGCATAGCATAAATCCTACCCGGCGATCCTCCCCTCATCGCCCTGTTTGAGAGCGATCACCGGGTTATATCTGGCACTTGGAAGGGTGTGTTTTATTAAGTAACCGGTTCTAGTTGTCATAAGGTCAAGGTACAACTCCAAGTCGTCCTGTTACCGAAGATCGCGGCTATTCGAATAGATAAACTTCCCTGCAGGGATGCACCACATAACCCAACATGCTCGATCCCATTTGGCCGGACACACTTTCCTGGGTCATGCCCGGCCTCGGAAGATCAACACGTCGCAGCCCTACCTAGGCACAACAGAGAGGTCAGCACGCCGGTCTAAATCCTATGGCGCAGGGGTCTGGGCCCATCGCCCATTGCACACCTGCACGTTGTGAGGGCGGATGGAAGCAGACCTAGCCTCCCTAATACAAGAGCAGGCATTACAGTCCAATCCGGCGCGCGCCGCTCAGTCGCTGAAGTCACGAAGGCTTCGGCTGATACCACGACGTCGAGTGCCCATAATTGTTCCCGCATAGTTGGTTAGTGCGTATAGGCCAGTGGCCAGACTCAGATCAAATACAAAGATCTCGTTAAGCGTGTTAATTGAAGTATCCGCAAACGCCGACCAGGGCCAGGCCCACCTCTCTCCTAGGTGGTCTCAACCTGCCCTGTCGCTCCGCCGCAAAGTAACAGTCGGGGGCCGTCAGGAACCCAGGCCCACCTCTACAGGGATGGAGCCACCTGCCCCTTCAGCCCCCATCTCCGAACAGTGTCATAAGTAATGTAATAGTATAAAGTATATAGCATATGCCCTTGATCACCTCCCGAAGTGGTCACGGCCGAGTAGTATAGCATGGCAGACGGACAAGAGTGTAGGGCCACTGATGGAATACTAGCATCCTATACTAGCCTTTAGGATTGCAGGTAAGGGTAACAACTGTAGCAACAATGACAGGCTATGCATCAGGATAGGATTAACGGAAAGCAGTAACATGCTACACTACTCTAATGCAAGTAGTAGAGAGAAGAATAGGCGATATCTGGTGATCAAGGGGGGGCTTGCCTGGTTGCTCTGGCAAGAATGAGGGGTCGTCAACACCGTAGTCGTACTGGGTAGCAGCGGCGTCGGTCTCGTAGTCTACCGAAGAAGAAGAGGTGGGAAGAAACAGTAAATACGGAGCAAACAAAGCATCACAAGATATAACAAGGCAATGCACGGTGCCAGGGGTGAGCTAACGCAGGAATAGGTGATACCGGCGAAGGGGGAGAACATCCGGGAAAGTATTCCCGGTGTTTCGCGTTTTCAGACAGATGAACCGGAGGGGGAAAGTTGCGTGTTCGCTATACTAGGGATGTGTGGCGGACGAACAGGCTACGTATCCGGATTCGTCTCGTCGTTCTGAGCAACTTTCATGTACAAAGTTTCTTCATCCGAGGTACAGTTTATTTTATATTAATTTTCAAAGGTTTATTCAATGTATGGATTTATTTATATTCCAAAATTAATCAGTAAATACTTTTGCCACATAATGCAGTGCCAGCCACAGTGTATGACGGGTGGGTTCAGGGTCAAAGTCAATAGTCCAGTCAGCAGTTGACTAGGTCAACGTTGTCTGGTCAAACTGGCTGGTGGGACCCAGTTGTCATAGAGACGGGGTAAATTAACAGTTTAATTAAGTTAATTAACAGACTAAGTGGGGGCCACATGTCATTGACTTAGATATCTTTAAACAGGCTTTTAAATGAAATGGGTCCACGTGTCATTTTCAGTTATTCAACTAAACAGTTTTATTACGTTCTAATTAGGTGGTTAAGGGAATGGTTAAACCGGGCGGGTCCACACGTCAGTGGGTCAACCCAGTGTTAGAACGTGTGTGCGCGTGAGTTCAGAGGACGACGGCGCGCGCGGAGCCGACGGCTCCGGCAACCAAAAGGGCCAGCCCGGGCGTCAAACGGACAAGCGCGATGCGCCGCGTCGAGCCGTGCCTTCGTCTGGAACTAGGAGCGGCCAAAATAGCGCCGGGCGCAATGGATTGCGGCGACTACGGCGGAGCTAGCGGCAACTGGCACTGGAGGGCACGGGAAGGAGAGGGGAGAGGCCAGGGGGAGCCGGATGCTCACATCGTTGCAGAGGAGGGCTCGGGGAGGCCGGATGGACCCTGCTGGTGAGGTCCTGCGGCCGCATGGTACGGCAGGCGCGAGGCAGAGTAGAGACTTGGGGAGGCGTGGCGCGGGGACGACGGAGAAGCTGCGGGGCGGAGGCGGCATCCCTCGGGCGCGGGCGTGCTCGCCGGGGCCGCGGGGAGCCGCGGCGGACGCGACCGAGACGGCAAAGCGCCGGCACGGCAGTGGTGGCGGAGGCGGGCGTCGGTCGAGGCCTGACAGGGAGGTGAGGGTCGACGACGGGCGGAGCAGGAGAGAACGGAGGTAGGAGAGGCTGCGAGGGAGGGTCGGGCATGAGGCTTCTCGCCTCTGGGCGTGCGGCGGCGCGAGGGATGGTGAGGGGAGCGAGAGGAGTTCGTGGGGGAAAGTGGTGGTAGTGGGGCTAGGGTTCGGTGCCCCCAGGGGGTATAGGCCAGGGGCTGGGCCGGCCGGTAGGTTGGCCTGGTGGCCAGCTGGGCTACGGCCCAGCAGGGGGGTTTCTTTTTGTTTCATTTGGTTTTTGTTTATTTGTGTTTTATTTTTCTTTTTACTTATTTTCCTTTTTCATTTTACCTTAGTTTTTTATTTATTATAGTCTTGTAAAATACTGTATTTAACTCCTAAATTAGTGTCATGGTCTAGCCCTGTGCCACAAAAAGGTTGGGCCCCCAAATAAAATAGTTTAACAATTTAATATTTATAGAAGGCATTATTTTAATTGTTATAGCCAATGTTTTAGTTATTTTGGAGCATTTACATATTTTATAAAAATGTGGCTTCATCACCATAATTACCTATGCATTATATGTCACCTCTCGAACATTTTAGTTTTAATGTTTGAAAAACTTTTGATGTTTGCCTTTACTTCAAATTTGAATTTGGATCGGTTCTCAACTAACACGAGATTAGCAACAGGGATCATGGTGACGTGGCATCATTAGCAGGGTATTACTGTAGCTTAAATATCCGGGCGTCACAGTTTTCATGCATAATACTCCCTCCATTTTTATATACAAGGCCACAAACTCAAATTACAGGTACCAAGGTAAAATTTAATACATGTTTTGCAACCCAACTTTTGTTTTTTTACTGTGATCATTAATACACCATATGCATGCAAGAAAACTGAGTGGAGGAAGCAGTTAAGTGTGATTATGACTACACGCATGTAAGTATTGAACATGTTGCTAGTACGAGAAAACATCATTAATTTTGCCTCGATTACTGTTGGTGGCCTTGTATAGATGCAAAATGTATATTCCATAGTGGCCTTGTATAAGTAAATGGAGGGAGTAATACTTTTTGGAGTAATTCTAATGTCTTTTCTCTCATAATATGCAAGGATCACGCAAAGAGGGAGAATACCGGCAGCTGGAATTCTGGAACTTAAAAGGCTACGTCAGGCTACCTATTTTGCACATCTCCAAATGAGCTGAAACTTCACGGGTATTTTTTATGGAATATATAAGAATTATTGGAGCAAATAACTGCAAGAAGGGGCCCACCTCCGTTGCCCCTCTTCTGGTATATAAGTCATTTTGACCTAGAAAAAAGAAGGAGAGGACTTTCGGGACGAAGCGACGCCGTCTCAAGGCGGAACTTGGGCAGGAGCACTTTTGCCCTCCGGCGGAGCGATTCCGTCGGGGGAACTTCCCTCCTGGAGGGGGAAATCATCGTCATCATCATCAACAACAACTCTCCCATCTTGGGGAGGGCAATCTCCATCAACATCTTCAACAGCACCATCTCTTCTCAAACCCTAGTTTATCTCTTGTGTTCAATCTTTGTACCAGAACTTTAGATTGGTGCTTGTGGGTGACTAGTAGTGTTTATTACATCTTGTAGTTGATTGCTATATGGTTTATTTGGTGGAAGATTATATGGTCAGATCCATTATGCTATTTAATACCCCTTTGATCTTGAGCATGATTATCATTTGTGAGTAGTTACTTTTGGTGGAAGATTATATTTCAGGATCATAGCAGTTACAATATGAAATATAAACTCTTAACTATGAATATGGAAATATAATAATACAAATATTATTGCCTCTAGGGCATATTTTCAGCATTTAGCACCGACAAGCAGGTGGCAGGGTACCTTAGAACCACCGGTTGCCGCAGTCCAGGTGGAGCCCGAGCTCTCTCTCATGCCTAAGCACTCCCGAGTTCTGGATGGATCTAGCTCCCAAGTCTTCGTGGGAGAAGGTATCCAGCGGTGAGAGGGATGGGGCGGCATGGGGCAGGGAGGTTCTCAACGATGTCGAATAGACGAGACAGGGGGGTTGAAGGCAAGGGAGGACGACGGCAGTCGCTCGGATCCAGGGTGGCATGGCGGCGCGCGTCCTGTCCAACGGCGGTGAGGAAGGTAGTTTGAGAGGGTGGGGCGATGGGGGCGTAGGGCCCCTGGCAGCGCTGGTGGAGGTTGGGGTAGCGTGGGGGGAGGAGGTGAGTGGATGCGGTGAGAGGTTCGGAGCGTAGTGAGGGAAGAAGAGGTGTGTGCGGGGGAGAGAGAAAGGAGGGTGGGGGCTGCAGTTCTTTTTTTTCTTTTTCCTGTGGTTCGGTTGGAGGGTTTCGTAGTGCCGAAGTGTTAGCATAATAAGCAGGTTTGTTAGTAGAATAAGGTCTTAAGATTGTTACTAGAATAGACCCACCATATATATACAATATAGGTGCAAGAACCCTCAAAATGTTTGTCATAATGTCACATGTACCGACTTTCCCAAACAAATGTTTTAAGTGTTGAGATTGACGAGAGAACATATTTCGTTTCTGTAAAATGTAACAAAAAACGTCAATGATCACTTATTGTTAGCATGATCCGAAAACAAATTAGTGCTCTCCAATTTCAGCAGGTTTCTTTTTTCACGGATAATCTCTCGTTTGCTAAGATGGTTTGATTCTAGAAATATCAATGATGACTCGGTCAACTGGAGGTGTCACACCCCCAATCAGCAATTTTCTACAGGACACCTCTTCTATTCAGACTGTTGTATACCATATTAACATGAACATCAATGGAATAGCTCATGATTGTGCTCATCAGGTTCTCAACTCAAAGAGTAGAACCTGTCTATGGTTGTACCCATTCCTCTCAAGGCATCACTCTTTGCCCAGCTTCGCTTTATCTTCATAACTTTCAGATCTAGGGATATGTACACATTGTACTGTGCTTTCTGAGATGAATGAAAACTTGGCGCTTGTTGGTGCCTTCTTGTGTTTAGAAAAAAAGATAGTGCTTGAGGATGAGGAAGCCCATTTTAATTGTGTAAATAGTTAGAAACATCTGTTGGCTTAGAAAGATGTGTGTTATTGTTGGACAGGTGATGTGAAGAACACCAGGAGATGTGTTGTTGAACAGGCAATGCGAAGAACACCAGGAGATGTGTTGTTGGACAGGCGATGTGAAGGACGCCAAGAGATGTGTGGTTGTCTGGAATCCATGGCTCAAGGATTATAACAGAATCAGAATTCCAAGAATTATAACAAAATCGGAATTTCAAGCATTCAAGTTCTAAGGTAGCATGGATTCGAGAACTACACTTCATAGAATGGACGAGCAAAAGCCACTGAAAATATTATCTGCATGTCGTCAGAGCAACTCACTTTTTTTTGTCGCATTAATGTCCTTTTTAAACTGGAGCACAATTGTGAATGCCCGGTGAATACGTTTGAAAGTTGGGAGCTTTCGGTAGCTTTGTTGAAAGTGTTCTGATTGTGCATTGGGCTCCTTGTCCAAAATTTTCAATGCAACCTTGTCCACATTTATACTCTCGGTAAGACGAATGTCACAGCGTCAAAAAAGGGTCATATATTAAGTTACGGAGGAAGTATGAAAGTTCATTGAAATATCTATTACTTTGTCGTAGGTTGGCAATATTTTATTTTTTAATATTTATTACGTTTTTCTAAATGTGTGTTACACGTGTATGATTAAGTAGACCTTGGGGTTTCAAAGCCCATCTAAATGTGTATGATTACGTTTTCTAAATGTGAGTATACCTTGGGGTTTCAAAGGCCATCTCAAACTATCCCTGAAATGAAAAGAGTACTGAAGAACTAGTAGACAAAATGGCTTGTTCAGAATATGAAAAGAGTAAAGTTGAGAACGGGGAGAATAAATAAACCCCCGTTGCAACACAGTTAACTAGTAGAACGGGGAGTATTTATACAAATTCCCATTGTTTTTATTCTTAAAACAGACATGCACACCAATCGCATGCCACATGATCTAGCCTACAATATGAAAGGACAAAAGAGACATCTTAAGAAAAATACTTTTCCAGTAGTAATTTAAGTTGGTTAAAGTTGAAAGGCAGTTTGAAAAACAAGCACACACAAATCATATGTCCTTCAACATTATCACCACACAAGTCACATATGAGATCAAAGAACCACATGGATTCTTCAAACATATACTTCCATATAAGTTGGTTCAAACATAATACCAAAGACAGACGCCATCATGGTGACCAAAGACACAATAAAATACAAGGAGATATGTTGCTCAAACATATCAAGCGAGTTGACCACAAATCACAGGAGATCATGTCTTATATCTAACATAATAAAATACCAATAAATGGACATGTCAAGCAAGACCCAGAGACAATTGCCGACAGCACCAGGGCAAGTTTTCTCAAGTCAACCTTGAGAAAAACATCTTCATGCTGAATTTAATCCTGCTGTAGATAGCCAATGGTCTCCGGTTACACCGGATAACTGCATCCAACAAACAAAATAGATTAAATGCATTATGTACGAGACAAACAAAGATCATTTTAGGAATAGATGAATTTGGCTAGTGTGGAATCAAGTCTGAGAGAGATATGCAGAGTAAGACGTTGCAGTATGAATTACCTCAAGTATTGGAGGAAGACCTGCCAGTGCAATACATGACAGAATCTCTTGGGTCTTCTACGATGCCAAACAGATCAGCGCTTTGAAGCGTCTTGGTATTCATGTCAAGAGCAAGGATCCATGACTTTGGGTGATATAATTTCTCCCTGGCAATTAAGTAAACAAAACCATCACCGTCCAAGCTCGGAGAGGGGTCAGAGACCACAAGGTGCCGTAAGTAGTCAGCATCTTCTTCTGAGTCATCAGAACTCTCATCTGATGGCCGCAGCAGCATTCCAGTAGAGTGCGAAATCATATCGGTTTTGATTGTGACCTCAGCAGCTCGGACCGTGCATTCAGGCTCGCCCCAAGCTTCGTAAGAATTCTCCATCGTGGGATTGATCCATGAGGAGATCGCCCAGTCATCCACGAGCAAAGTTGGATACTCTGTTTCCGGGTCTATGTCGTCTATGTCGTAACTGGAGATGATGTCCAGTTGGACAAACTTGAGACAGCCATTGACGAAGGCAATGCCTCGGCAATCCATTGCACGGCCAAAATAATCGCTGCTGGTGATAAATTCAATCGGCGGCGGCAAGGGTATTCCCCTGAGAGTTGGCTTCTCACGCAGCACATCACAGAACAGGATGCCTCGCCAGAGATCTACCCAGCCCATGGTCCCATATTCACCACCGATTGTGATAACGTTGGAAGTATTATGGCAACGAAGATCCCTGTCAGTGGGGATCTCACAATCGAGGTCCTGCTGTGGCTCCGCCACAGGCAGCGCCATGGTGGTCCAGCTCAATGTCTCGGAGTGAAACAAATGGAGCTGGAAATTGTGGAGCTTGAGAGGATGAGGAACCAGCGCAGCGATGGTGTAGTGCTTGAGACCACGGGGAAGAATACCAACCTCTGTCTTCAAAACATCGGCTGCGCATCTCGGTGAGGAGCGTGAGCACTGGCAAATTGGGGTCAGCACGGTAGATGAAATAGTCGCAATCCTGCCGCATCGAGAAACGGCTGTCTGGGACACAATCGGAGATGTCGACCCGGAAGAGGATCAGGTCGCCGGCGATGCAGAGGACACGGGGGGTGTCGACGTGCACGGCCTCCTGGCAGTGCACCCACAGCTTGGATGGTTGAGGCGGGCGGTTGGGGAAAAAGGACGCCTTGATGCTCAGGCCCTTCCTCGTGAAGCCTGTGGCGGTCCGCTCGTTGGACCGGTCGCCGACGTAGCCTTCGGCGGCAGTGAGGAACCAGGCAGGGTGGCCGGCCTCGGTTGCCATAGGGATTGTGCCGTGCAAGGGGGCAGATCTAAAAGGCTCTGTGGAGGAAGGTCTGTCTGCTGATGGCGGCTGGGGCGAGGAAGGGGAAAGGGAGGCTTGAAGGGCAATCTATATTTATCGTGCTAGGGTTCGACTCCGAAACCCTAGATACATCCCCGTATTAAAAATTAAAAAAAATCTAAAACAAGAAACTTTGGCCAGCGATACGATACCGATCGTCCACGAGAGGTCCAACGTAGGCCAAGGCCCAGATACGCAACGAGATCATTTACTTTGCTTTCTTTTCCACATTTTCCCTTTTACTTTATTCTATTTTATTTTTAAAGTAATATCAAATTTTAAAAAATCGAATTTTTAATAATTAATAGATTTTTAGAAATGTTTGGGATTTTAAAATTGTTCGTGTTTTCTAAAATATGTTTCCATTTTTTCAAAAAAATTCAAAATTTCAAGAATGTCCACAAATTAAAGAATTATTCACATTTTTCATAATTTGGTCAGATTTTAAAAATTGCTCACGTCTTCAAAAAAAATGTTTGTTGTTCTAAAAATTGATAAGTTTTTTATTCACAGACTTTTTTCAAATTTGTGAACATTTGTTGAACTTAGCATATTTTTTAAATTCACGGGCATTTTCTAAATTCACAACCATTATTTTTAAATTCACGAGCATTGTTGAATTTGTGATTTTTTTAAATTCAGGATTTTTTCCATATTTTGCGACATTTTTTTGTTAAAATAAAACTGTCCAGGATATTTCTTTGACGTAGTAAAATTGACCGACATAAAAACCCAAGAAAACAAAAAGGATGCACTACTGGGAGATGCAACTCATGGTGGGGAACGTGCGTGTGGGAGCAAGCGAGCGTAGCGCTTGCTATGAGGACTGGTATTTCCGAGTCCGAGCTCAAATGAGCCTGGATGAATAGTAAGTTCGGAAAAAACTTCCATACGAACTGCAAGTAAGTAACACAAAAGTAAATGACATAAAAAATAAATGGTGTCTCATCCGATAACGAATGTGCCTTGTCCAATGGTAAAGCGAAGTTACCTAGTATTGGGATTTTACCCTTTGTATTCAGTGTTTGTTATGCGAGTCACCCATGAATAGCCAAAGTCCTCCTATCGGGATTGTCTGACTCTATTACCCACCTACCCGGGTAACCAACAACAATGGTCGGCTCAGCAATTAACTTTGTTAGGCTGGACCAAAGCTTTAGCCATCACGGCATCTCATACTCCTCGAATTGAGGATGTGAATTCGTTGGACAATTAGTGCCATGTCGGTCTTCGGATTGTGTAGTTTGAGTCCCTATTGGACAACAATCATTACACCCCCCATGGATAATCAACCTAGTAACCAATCATCAAAGTAATCTCAAAAAATATCATCATAAGGTTTAGGGACAAACTAACTCACCAATCCCTTACATATCCCATGCCCAAATGACGGGGGAAGGGGGCTCACCGAGGGGGTTCAAGCTAAAGCATGGACCAAGGCTTGGGAGGCCCAACAAGGGCATTAAACGACCTTCAGGCAGCTTGCTCTCCAAGACAGGAAGGGCGGCAACCTAGATCGCATCTCCTCCTTGTAAAACCCTAACCTCCACCGCCTATATAAGGGGATGTAAGGGGTCGACTAGGCCATCCAATCTAGAAAAAGAAAACTCTCGGTAGCAACTCCACCCATCATATCACACAAGGTACTCCATCACCATGAATAACAGGAAGAAGCAGGAAGTAGGGTATTACTCCCCGGAGGGCCGAACCCGGGTAACTTGTGTGTGCGGGCTCCGTCCTGGTACTTTTGGCCATGCTAGGAACCCTACCATGAGATCCGACGGTATTTTGCACCGTCAGTTGGCACGTGATGACCCACAAGTATAGGGGATCAATTGTAGTCCTTTCGATAAGTAAGAGTGTCGAACCCAACGAGGAGCAGAAGGAAATGATAAGCGATTTTCAGCAATGTATTCTCTGCAAATGCTGAAACAGTAGTAACATATAGTTTTGATAGTAGGGTAATTTGTAACAAGTAACAAGTTACCAAATTAATAAAGTGCAACAAGGTGACCCAATCCTTCCTTTTATTGCAAAGGACAAGGTAGTGGTTTCTCTTGCATAAAGCAAAGCGTTCTCGAGGACACATGGAAATTCTCGTCTACTCACGTTCATCATGTTTAATTAATTCACGTTCACTACTTTGATAATTTGATATGTGGGTGAACCGGTGCTAGGGTGTTGTTGTTAGTTGAACAAGAAACCCCCTTATGATTACCCCCTCTCGCAAGCATCCGCAACTACGAAAGAAGAATTAAGATAAATCTAACCATAGCATGAAACATATGGATCCAAATCAGCCCTTTACAGAATAGCGCATAAACTAGGGTTTAAGCTTCTGTCACTCTCGCAGCCCATCATCTAATTACTACTCCCCAATGCCTTCCCCTGGGCCTAAGCATGGTCAAGTTCCATGTAGTCGACGTTCACACGACACCGCTAGAGGAAGAACGACATACATATCACCAAAATATTGAACGAATACCAACTTCACATGATTACTTATAACAAGACTTCTCCCATGTCCTCAAGAACAAACATAGTTACTCACAAACCATGTTCATGTTCAAGATCAAAGGGGTATTAAATATGATTAAGGATCCGAACATTTAATCTTCCACCAAATAAACCAACTAGCAGGAACTACAAGATGTAATCAACACTACTAGCAACCCACACGTACCAATATGAGGTTTTGAGACAAAGATTGCATACAAGTGATGAACTAGGGTTTGAGATAAGATGGTGTTGGTGAAGATGTTGATGAATATTCGTCCTCCCATGATGGAAGGATCGTTGGTGATGTCGATGGCTTCGATTCCCATGAGGGAAGTATTGTTGGGAAACGTAGCATGCAATTTCAAAAAAAATCCTACGCTCACGCAAGATCTTTCTAGGAGATTGTAACGCCCACGATGCGGCTATATCTCCCACGTGTCGAGGCACGACTTAGAGGCATAACCGCATGGTGGTTTTGTCGCAAGAAGGGTCATCTTCACACAATCCCATGTAATGAACAAGAATGGGATAAAGAGTTGGCTTACAATCGCCACTTCACACAATACATAAATATAATCATACATCATCCAGAAATACAATCATATAGACCGACTACGGTCAAAATCCAGATGAAAATAAGACAACCCCAAATGCTAGATCCCCGATCGACCCAACTGGGCTCCACTACTGATCATCAGGAAAAGACACATAGTAACGACCACGTTCCTCGTCGAACTCCCACTTGAGATCGACGCCATCATCTGCACTGGCATCGTCGGCACCTGCAACTGTTTTGGTAGAATCTGTGAGTCACGGGGACTCAGCAATCTCACACCCGCGAGATCAAGACTATTTAAGCTTATAGGAAAGGATGGTGCAAAGAGGTGGAGCTGCAGCGGCAAAAGCATATATGGTGGCTAACTTGCGCAAATGAGAGCAAGAAGAGAAGCAATGGAACGGACGTCATCTAGCAATGACCAAGAAGTGATCCTGAACACCTACTTACGTCATACATAACACATACCGTGTTCACTTCCCGGACTCCGCCGAGAAGAGACCATCACGGTTACACACGCAGTTGGTGTATTTTAATTGGGTCAAGTGACAAGTTATCTACAACCGGACATTAACAAATTCCCATCTGCCTCATAACCGCGGGCACGGTCTTCAAAAGATAATACCCTGCAGGGGTGTCCCAACTTAGCCCATCATAAGCTCTCACGGTCAACGAAGGATAAACCTTCTCCCGGAAAGACCCGATCAGTCTCGGAATCCCGGTTTACAAGACATCTCGACAATGGTAAAACAAGACCAGCAAAGCCGCCCGAATGTGCCGACAAATCCTGATAGGAGCTCCACATATCTCGTTCTCAGGGCACACCGGATTGTCCAAGCTTCCGATAGGCCAGACCAGAGTTGCCCCTGGTGGCCACCGACGACTGACAGTTTGGACCAATACTCAGAGGAGCACTGGCCCGGGGGTTTAAAATAAAGATGACCCTCGGGCTCTAGAAAACCTGGGGAAAAAAGGTATAGGTCGCAAATGGTAAAACCAAGGTTGGGCCTTGCTGGAGGAGTTTTATTCAAGGCGAACTGTCAAGGGGGTCCCATAAATCACCCGACCGCGTAAGGAACGCAAACTCAAGGAACATAATCCCGGTATAACAGTAACTAGGGCGGCAAGAGTGGAACAAAACACCAGGCATAAGGCCGAGCCTTCCACCCTTTACCAAAATATATAGATGCATTAATTAAATAAGAGATATTGTGATATCCCAACCATGTTCCGACATGGAACAAACTTCAACTTCACCTGCAACTAGCAACGCTATAAGAGGGGCTGAGCAAAAGCGGTAACATAGCCAAACAACGGTTTGCTAGGAAAGGATGGTTAGGGGCTGACATGGCTAAATGGGAGACATGATATAGCAAGTGATAGGTAGCGAGCATGGAAATAGAGCGAACAACTAGCATAGCAAAGATAGAAGTGATTTCGAGGGGTGGTCATCTTGCCTGCAAGATTCTCAGAGTTGTCGAAGGCTTGATCCTCGTAAGCGTACTCGACAGGTTCCTCGTTCACGAACTCGTCTCCCGGCTCTACCCAAGACAATAACACAAACAAACGGAACCACAATCAACAACGAGAAATGCGCAAGCAACATGATGCAAAACATGTATGATATGCAAGATATGATATGCGATGCGTATGCGTGCTCCGGAAGGAAAATGATGAACATGGCAGTAACTTGGCAAACCAAGCATGCCACTGGAAAGATGAGATGATTTCGGTCGAAATCGATATAAAGATCACCGGAATCGGATGCACGGTTTGCAAATGGCAAGCAAAACAAGAATGACACTAATCTGCGATAAACAGCAAGATAGCACTTAAAAGGCAACAAGTAACAATGCTACAGCACCCCAACATAGCAAAAAAGCACATGGCAGTAAACTATAGGAGATGCTTGACAAACAATGAACACTGAGCTACGGCTAGTTCACAACATATCAAGCTCAAACAAGCATGGCAAAAGTGCAAAAGATTACAGGTTCACAGACTTGGTGAAAAACTGGACATGGCAGAAATCAGCATCAGGTAGCAATGTTTAGAGCACGAAATCAACATGCTACAGGAACTTAACATAGCAAAACAAGGCATGGAAGTGTTCTACTAAATGCATATGACAAAAGTCCCTTACTGACCATAAGCCAAAAAGGACCAGAAGATATGATGGCAAGCATGTAAACATAGCAAGTTTCGTTATCAGGTCTCAGACTTAGCAGAAAACAGAGCATGGCAGAAATATGAATATGTAGGCCTCTTTGTGAGCTTGATTCACTCACTACAGAGCAATTCATGACAAACCAAGAATACCTACAGCAATATGGCATGTTTATGAAGCTAATCATGGCAAGAACAATTGCATAGCATGTATGGATCAACTACACTAAGCTTGGCAAAAATGCATATCATGTTAAGAATCTGCCATAAATATTTTATAGCAAAAGTAGAGCAAGATTGAGTCATGCTATGGCACTCCATAATTGCAAACAATTGCAGGAATGGATCAATTACAACTATAGCTACAAAACATCCTTACTGAACATCTCCAAAATATGCATGGATCTCTCTGTAGCATCAAGTTTACATGGCAACAAACTTACAGCAGACAAGGACAGAGAAATCACTAAGTCCCTGAAATCAGAAATATTACGGGGCCTATTTTGCATGCTTGTGCTAGTCACCACAGAGATCACAAAAATACATGGACTATACCACTGGAAAGATGGCATGGCATACTTCAAAACACATGTAGAGCTCATGCTCAAAAGATGCACAGAATAAATGATACAAAAATGACAAATCTCCAAGTTCTGATAAGTACCAGAGATTAACAGCAACTAGCCCTCTTCCAACGAAGATTTGGGCATCAAGATGACCTCTAATGAATATGGTGCTATTGAACAAAATGTAGAGCATCACGAGGCGAACAATTTGACATATTACACGCGCGAATCGGAGCTACATGCAAGAAGTTATCGCATCGGGAACAGGAGCACATGCGGATAAAATTCCCAGACTTGGAAAAAAAAGGAAGGGCGAGGTCAACGCGTACTGTAGCTCTGGATCGGGATCTGGCCGTCCTCGAGGGAGCTCGGCCGACGGGCTACTGGAGAGGGGAGGCAACGGCGGCGGGTCGCCGGAGGGAGGAGGAGGTGGGGCCGACGGCGGGCACGGGCGGCGGAGGAGGGGCGCGGGCGGCGGCGGAGATGGCGGGGCTGGCCGGCGGCGATGGCGGCGGCGGCGGGTCGCCGGACGTCGGTGGCACGGGCGGGCGCGGAGGCGGCGGCCGGCTCGGGCCCGGGAGGGCCGGCGATGGGCCTGCGGGCCGGCGGCGCGGTGGAGAGGCCGGCGGGACACGTGGCGCTCCACGATTGGACGGGGCGCGGCGGCGGACGTTGTCCGGCGCGGGCGGACGCGTCCGATGCGGCGCGGAGGGAGGAGCTAGGGTTCGTCTGCAGTTGTAATTCGGGATGCCCACATATTTATAGGTAGAGGGAGCTAGGAGGCTCCAAATGAGGTGCGGTTTTCGCCCACACGATCGTGATCGAACGACCTAGAGCATGGAAGAGAGTTTGGTGGGTTTTGGGCTGGTTTTAGAGGTTTTTTTTCTGGACACTCAAATGGACTTTGCGGATGCCCGGTTAACCGTTGGAGTACCAAACGACCTCCGAATGGAACGAAACTTGACCGGTAGTCTCCGGGTGGTATATTAAGACCACTTGACAAGCCTCGGTCCATTCCGAGAAAGTTTGACACACGCACACGAAAGAAAGCAAGAGGGGTGCACCGGAGGAGATAGGAGCGCCGGATTGGAAAACGGACAACGGGGAAAATGCTCGGATGCATGAGACGAACACGTATGCGAATGCAATGCACATGATGACATGATAAGAAAAAGCATGACATGACAAAATACAAAACGAAAGACAAAACCCGACAACGGAGGGAAAAACATCTCAAATAGCCGGAAATGGCAAGAGTTGGAGTTACAAATATGGCAAGTTACATACGGGGTGTTACAGAGATGCATAGCAACGAGAGGGGGAGAGTGTGTCCACGTACCCTCGTAGACCGAAAGCGGAAGCATTTGACAACGCGGTTGATGTAGTCGAACTTCTTCTCGTTTCAACCGATCAAGCACCGAATGTACGACACCTCCGAGTTCTGCACACGTTCAGCTCGATGACGTCCCTCGAACTCATGATCCAGCAAAGTGTCGAGGGAGAGTTCAGTCAGCACGACGGTGTGGTGACGGTGATGGTGAAGTGATCCGCGCAAAGCTTCACCTAAGCACTACGAAGATATGACCGGAGGTGTAATCTGTGGAGGGAGGGGCCGCACACGGCTAATAGATGTTGTTGTGTGTTCTAGGCGCCTCCCCCCTCATATATATATAGGTGGGAGGGAGAGGGAGCAGCCAAGGGGGCGCCCAAGTAGGAGGAATCCTACTTGGGGCCCTAGTCCTATTCGCCCCCCTACCATAATTTCCGGAGGGGGGAGGAAGGAGGAGGGAGGAGGGAAGCAAGGGGGAGGCCGAATCCCTCCCCTTCCTTTCTCTCTTCCCCTCTTTCCTTCCCGTCCAGGTTCGGCCTATATGGGAGGCGCAGCAGCCCATGCTGGCTGTTGCGTTTCCCCTCTTGGCCCATTAGGCCCATATCTTTGCCGGGGGTGCCCGGAACCCTTTTCCGGTGACCCGATATGTCCCCAGTACCCCCGAAACACTTCCGGTGTCCGAATACCATCATCCTATATGTCAATCTTTACCTCTCGGCCAATTCGAGACTCCTCGTGTCCGTGATCTCATCCGGGACTCCGAACAACATTCGGTCACCAAATCACATAACTCATATAATACAAAATCGGCATCGAATGTTAAGCGGGCAGACCCTACGGGTTCGAGAACTATGTAGACATGACCGATACACCTCTCCGGTCAATAACCAACAGCAGAACCTGAATGCTCATATTGGTTCCCACATATTCTACAAAGATCTTTATCGGTCGTACCGTAATGACAACATATGTGCTACCTCTTGAGCACTGCGTTGGTTTTCCCTTGAAGAGGAAAGGGTGATGCAGTAAAGTAGCAGAAGTATTTCCCTCGGTTTTGAGAACCAAGGTATCAATCCAGTAGGAGGCCACACTCAAGTCCCACTCACCTACACAAACAAATAAGAACCTTGCAACCAACGCGATAAAGGGGTTGTCAATCCCTTCATGGTCACTTACGAGAGTGAGATCTGATAGAGATGATAAGATAATATTTTTGGTATTTTTATGATAAAGAGTAAAAGTAAAGATTGCAAGGTAAACGGTAATAGAAATAACGGGAGATTAATATGATGGAAAATAGACCCGGGGGCCATAGGTTTCACTAGTGGCTTCTCTCTAGAGCATAAGTATTACGGTGGGTAAACGAATTACTGTCGAGCAATTGATAGAATTGAGCATAGTTATGAGAATATCTAGGTATGATCATGTATATAGGCATCACGTCTTTTGAGGATATAGACCTTAGAGTCACCCGCCAGGAGGGGCCGGGTTACTCGTACGGTCGTTGCCTGAAGCCCGGAGCCAAGTTTCAAGACGATGGGCCAGAGATGGGCTGAGACCCGGATATAGCTTAAGGCCCGTAGTTACAATCATTATTATAGTAGAACTTGCAGCTTAAGGCAAGTTTAGTTTAGAGTCTGAGCCGGACACTCTTATGAGCCGGCCGGGACTCTAAGGGCTGCTGGGCGTCTTCCTCCCTATATAAAGGGACGACCCGGCAGCGGTTTAAGGGCGAGAACAATCTCATCGAGAGCCGGGCATAGCTGACTAGCTCTTGGCAATCGTAACCCTAATCAATATCACCTCAACTGGACGTAGGCTTTTACCTTCACCGTAAGGGGCCGATCCAGTGTAAACCCTCGTGTTCCTTGTCCCGCATAACCCCTTCAAGCTTCCTAGTTGCGATGGCTCTACGACTAACTCCTAGCTCAAGGACATCTGCCGTGACAATTCCGCGACAGTTGGCGCCCACCGTGGGGCCAGCGCACGGTGGATTTGAGTTCTTGAAGGGCAGCTTCGAAGGGCTCAAGGGATACGCTGTGGGCCGGATGACCAAGAGTCGTCGCGGCAAGCTCTACATCGACGATGCGGACTGGGGCCCCGACGCCGGCTCAATTGAGTACGGGTACCGGGTCCCCTTTGGCGGAATTCATGTCTTCATCGGCAAGATTGGTGAGCTGGGCCCCGAGCCGGGTCTCTGCACCGATCTCATCGAAACGGCTCAGCGTGCACGACCCGCCCGGGCCCGGCCTGCCTTAAGGCGCGCCTTTGTGGGATGCATCCATGGAGGGCCCTCTGATCCATCTGGGTTTGGTGATGAGGCGGCCGCCGGCTCTGACGGCGAGTCCGCCACCGATGAATCAAACTCTTTGTACCAACTTCAAGATGGCAGGCTCATGGGTTGTTCCGATGGCGACAGTATTCCGAACCTTTTTGAGCCGCCAAGTCAGGTTGGAGTTTTTATGGCTGGTGCGCAGCCTGTTCAAAACCCCGCTGCTGGATCGGGAAACCCGGTGCCTTCTCCGGCTCAGGTGCTGATGGATCTCACGGACAAGATGACGGCCCTGTTAACTGCCACGGTTGACCCGGCGAATCAAGCTCAGCATGATGCGGAGGTGGCACAGTTAAAATTGGATTTGATAAAAGCTAAAGAGGATCTTGCAGCGGAAGGGATCAGGCTGGCTGCGGAGCGGGCGGCTCTCGACGCCCGGACTCAGCTGATTCAGGCGCAGTCCTTCCAACTCACGATGGATCAGAACGCGGCCAACGAGGTCATGAGAAGGAGGCATCAGAAGGCCCAGTCTCGACTCCCACCGGTTTACGATCCACGCAATCTCTTCAACACGCCGGGTGCAGGGTCTAGTAACCCGCCAGGGGTCATTGCGCCCGGGTCTGGACCCCTTATTCAGCCACGAGTGATGGGGCCTCCCCAGGTGCCCCCTGCCCCGCCTCAGTATGTGCCAATACCCCCGGGTCATTATGATAACCCGCTGGAGAACATGGTAGCTGCGGCAGCACGACTGGCGGCTCTCCCCGTTGACGGCGACTCTCCGGCGGCCATCGAAACCCGCCGGGTCAGGGAACTCCTGCAGACGGCACTGGCACAGCAAGAGGCGTACTCCTACAGCCGGGACAGGATCCACTCGACCCCTCGTCCAGGCCAGAGCCCGAGTTACAGCCGGCACATGGTCTCAGCAACCGGCTCAAGTAATGTCCGACGCCATGACCCGCCCCCTGGCCATGGCCCGGCTCATAATGGAGCCTTTTACGCAGCAGACCAAGCGCGGCAAGAGGCGGAGCAGGTGCCTCAATTGACGGCTTACCAGACCCCCCCCGGCTTATCCGACGACTTCCGTTGATGTGGGTATTCCTACCAGGACCGGGGGTGTCCCTTGTTTGGTGCCAGCTATCCGTAATGAACGTCTACCTAAGGACTTCAAGGGCCCTAGGAAGGTGCCTAACTATACAGCTGACTTACAGCCTGCAGCCTGGATTGAGAGTTATGAGATGGCTATGGAATTGCTGGAGGTCAGTGAGGCGGCCATGGCCAAATATTTCACCATGATGTTAGATGGAACTGCCCGCACGTGGTTGAAAGGGCTACCACCGAACTCCATTGGGTCTTGGGCTGAGCTGAAAGCCCGGTTCATTCAAAACTTCAAAGATACCTGTAGGCAGTCTATGTCAATTGTGGATCTGACTAACTGTAAGCAGCAGGAGGGTGAATCCACGACCCATTGGGTTCGCCGGGTCAAGGAGATCATACATTCATCAGATAAGATGGATGCCGGCTCTGCAGTCTTAATGTTGGAACAGAACTGTCGCTTTGTGCCCCTTAAGATGAAACTCGGGCGGCTTAAACGCGACTGCACCGATATGGGTACCCTAATGGCGGCTCTTGTCAAGTACGCCGATTCCGATGGTACCAAGGATCCCCCTTCAGACGATGAAAGGACAGGGAAGGGAAAGAAGAACGGCAATGGCAAGGGTCCTCAGTTTAACCCGGGGAACCAAGGAGGAGGCAAGCGTAAGGCCGATGGCAGCCTAGAGTTTGTAGCCAACGCCAACTCCCAAGGTAATAACCAGCGACGCAAGGGGAGGCCCCCTCCCCGAGGCGGCGGGTCAGGTCCAACGCTGGAGCAGCTGTTGAATGAACCTTGTCCAAGGCATGGCTCTAGAGAGAAGCCAGCGACTCATCTGTGGAAGGATTGCGCGATCATGAAGGCCTTTAAGAGCTACAATGGCCCGGGCGGCGGCTCAGGCGCCGGCGGCTTTCATGGCCCGGGCGGCGGCTCAAATTCCGGTCCTCAGAACGGTCAAGGGGGCTTTAATCAACAGTCTGGTCAGGGTCATCAACAGCAGCAGGGGGGTTATCAGACCAACCCAAAGCAGCTTAGCGGTGGACAGTATCATGTGTTCACCACTAGTTTGTGCAAACGAGATCAGAAGCTTCACAAGAGGGCTGTGAATGCTGTTGAGCCGGCGGTTCCACGCTACTTGCGGTGGTCTGAGCAGCCTATAGTGTGGAGTAGGGAGGATCACCCTCCCCGGGTGGATAACCCGGGCCACTTGGCCTTAGTGGTGGCTCCTCAGGTGGGAGGTTATAAGTTCACAAAGGTACTCATGGATGGAGGCAGCAGCATCAACATCCTCTATTATGAGACTTTTCGCCGTATGGGGCTGGTTGATAAGAACCTCAGCCAGTCAAACACTATCTTCCATGGTGTGGTACCTGGTAAGTCGGCTTATCCAGTCGGCAAGATCGAATTGGAAGTGGCTTTTGGTGATGAGAACAACTACAGGGTGGAGAAATTGACCTTTGAGGTGGTCAAGATAAGAAGTCCATACCATGCTATATTTGGACGGCCGGCTTACGCCAAGTTCATGGCACGGCCGTGTTATGTGTACTTACAGCTCAAGATGCCGGGTCACAATGGGACCATTACGGTTCACGGCAGCCGGAAAGTGGCTCTGGAGTGTGAGGAAGGTGATGCAGCTTATGCAGAGTCTGTTTGTGCTACAGAGGAGTTGAAGTTTTACAAAGACAATGTTGACCCAACGGACATGACCTCTCTGAAGAAGCCGACTACGGAGACTGAGCCGGCGATGAAATTTAAGTCGGCTGATGAAACTAAGCTTGTTGATTTTGTTCCAGGAGATTCATCTCAGCAGTTTAGCATCAGTGCCAATCTGGATCCAAAATAGGAAAGCGCGCTCATCGAGTTCATCCGTGAGAATAGGGACATCTTTGCATGGAAGCCTTCTGACATGCCAGGTGTACCTAGAGAACTCGCTGAGCATACTCTCAATGTTGATCCAAAATTTAAGCCGGTCAGACAGTTCCTTCGACGGTTTAATGAGGAGAGGCGGAAAGCCATTGGTGAAGAAGTGGCCCGGCTCTTGGCGGCCGGGTTTATTGTTGAAGTTTTTCACCCAGAATGGTTGGCTAACCCGGTGCTCGTACTCAAGAAGAACGGCACCTGGCGGATGTGTGTGGACTACACGGACTTGAACAAGGCGTGTCCGGCTGATCCTTTTGCTCTCCCCCGTATTGATCAAATCATTGATGCTACGGCAGGTTGTGCACGCTTAAGTTTCTTGGATGCTTATTCCGGGTATCATCAGATTAAGATGGCAGTTAAGGACCAGGAGAAGACGGCGTTCATCACTCCCTTTGGAGCCTTCTGCTATGTGTCTATGCCCTTTGGACTCAAGTGTGCACAGGCGACTTACCAGCGCTGTGTACAGAACTGTCTTCATAAACAGATCGGGCGCAATGTTCACGCTTACGTGGATGATATTGTGGTTAAATCCATCAAGGAGGAAACCCTGATAGATGACTTAAGGGAAACCTTCGATAATCTCCGGGTCTATAAGATGATGCTTAACCCGGCCAAGTGTGTTTTTGGTGTTCCTGCAGGCAAACTATTGGGTTTCTTGGTTTCTGACAGAGGTATTGAGGCTAACCCGGAGAAGATCAAGGCCATCACCTCCCTAGCTAAGCCGGCATGTATAAATGACGTTCAGCGCTTGGCGGGTCGCATCGCTGCTTTAAGCCGGTTTATAAGCCGTTTGGGTGAGAAGGCTATGCCCTTATATCAGTTGATGAAGAAAACTGATAACTTTGTCTGGAATGATGCAGCTAATACCGCTTTTGAGGATTTGAAAAAGCAGCTGGCAGAGCCCCCCGTCCTTGCTGCTCCGGTTGATAAGGAGCCCTTGCTACTATATGTGGCGGCGAACGCGCGAACTGTCAGCGTGGCTGTTGTGGTGGAGCGCAAGGAGGCGGGTAAGGAGCATCCGGTTCAGCGGCCGGTTTATTATGTCAGCGAAGTGCTCATTGAGTCCAAGCAGCGGTACCCGCATTGGCAGAAGCTCGTATATGGTGTGTTCATGGCGAGCCGGAAGCTTAAGCATTATTTTTAGGGTCATCCCATCACTGTGGTCAGTTCTGCCCCTCTTGGTGATATTATTCAAAACAGAGAGACCACAGGGAGAATTGCTAAGTGGGCTATCGAACTTGGACCTCATGGCCTCAAATATGTGCCACGCACTGCTGTTAAATCTCAGGCTTTGGTGGATTTCATCAATGATTGGACAGAGTCACAAGTGCCTGAGCAAAAGCCGGATAACACTTATTGGACTATTCACTTTGATGGGTCCAGACAGCTGGAGGGCTCGGGGGCTGGTGTTGTATTGGCTTCCCCTAAAGGGTGACAAGTTCCATTATGTGCTACAGTTGATGTTTCCTTGCACTAACAATGCGGCTGAATACGAGGCTTTGCTCCACGGTCTTCGGGTGGCTAAGGAGATGAGCTTAAACCGGGTAAGGTGCTTTGGTGACTCGGACTTGGTGGCTCAACAAGTATCAGGCACCTGGGATTCTAAGGATCCTCTCATGGCGGCTTATCGCCGCGAGGTTGATGCCATTGCTGGGCATTTCAGGGATACCAAGTGGAGCACATTGATCGCAGGAAGAACGAGGCGGCTGATGCTTTAAGCCAGCTAGGCTCTCAGCGAAAGCCGGTGCCGCCTAACATTTTCCTGGATGTCCTGTATAACCCCTCGGTTAAGTTGCCTACAGAGGAGGACTTGGCTATCCCTGACCCGGAGGCACGACTGGTGGCAGCTCTTCATGTCATACCAGACTGGACAATGCCATATCTGGCTTATATAACCCGGGGAGAGTTGCCTGAGGATGAAACCCTGGCCAGGCAAATAACCCGGCGGGCTAAGTCAATGATCGTCATCGATGGCGAGTTACATCATCGCAGTGTTTCAGGGGCATTTCAACGTTGTATTTCCCCTGAGGAAGGCCAAGAGATCTTGCGGGAGATCCATGAAGGGGATTGTGGCCATCATGCCGGCTCAAAATCCCTTGTAGCCAAGGCTTTCTGTCATGGTTTTTATTGGCTGATAGCTCATGCTAATGCAGAGGACTTGGTCAGTAAATGTGATGGTTGCCAAAGGTTCTCACGACGGGCTCATGTGCCGGCTCAGGAGTTGAGGATGATCCCAATCACTTGGCCCTTTGCGGTCTGGGGGCTTGATATGGTTGGGCCTTTTAAATGGTCCAAGGATAAGAAGACCCACCTCTTGGTGGCAGTTGACAAATTCACAAAGTGGGTGGAAGCTGAGCCAGTCAGCAAGTGTGATGCAGCCACGACGGTTCAATTTATGAAAAAGGTGATTTTCCGCTTTGGTTTTCCGCACAGCATTATAACTGACAACGGCACCAATCTCTCCAAAGGCGCCATGGAAGAGTTTTATCAATGAGAGCATATCCGGCTTGATGTTTCTTCAGTGGCTCATCCTCAATCCAATGGTCAAGCTGAAAGAGGTAACCAGGAAATTCTGAAGGGCATCAAGCCCCGGCTTTTGGTCCCTTTGCAACGGACGCCGGGTTGTTGGGTGGAGGAGTTGCCCTCCGTCTTATAGAGCATCAACACTACTCCTAACAGGTCTACAGGCTTCACGCCTTTCTTCATGGTTTATGGAGCAGAAGCAGTCCTCCCCAGCGACATCCGTCATGATTCGCCTCGCGTGGCGGCTTATGTTGAGACGGATAATGAACAGGCGCGCCAAGATGCTCTGGACTTGTTGGACGAACAGCGTGATGTGGCAGCAGCCCGTTTAGCAATTTACCAACAAGACTTGCGCCGTTATCATAGCCGCCGGGTCAAATCCCGGGGTCTTCCAGGAAGGCGACCTTGTGCTCTGGCTCATCCAGGATCAAACAGATGCACACAAGTTATCCCCACCTTGGGAAGGGCCCTTTGTGGTCAGCAAGAACTTGCACAACGGGTCATATTACCTCATTGACATTCGGGAGCACAAAGATTCACGTAGGTCTGAGGAAGAGACCCGTCGGCCGTGGAACATAGCTCAGCTTCGGCCTTATTACACTTGAGCTACCGGCTCTCGTGGTGTACATATTCATCTCAGCCATGTATATATTATAATAAGCAATAAAGCAGGACCTCTGTCCTTTTTTCTCCTCCAAATATGCGTGTGTTGTTTTTATTACAAGATTACATGACTTAAAGGAGGATCCGGCTTATGATCGTATTCGAATCTAGCCGTAAGCAGTAAAGTCACTTGGGGGCTTCCTGTTCAAACATGGGTCGTATTCGAACCAAAGAGAACATAGCTGTCGATACCCATTTGATTGGCAAAGTGCCGAGCTCATTAGGAGGTTGCCTTTGGTCATATTTGAATCATAGTTTAACCCCTCTGAGAACCGACGTGGATCGTATTCGAATCAGCGTCGTTAAACAATTTTAAGAATCACTTGGGGGCTTCCTGTTCAAACATGGGTCGTATTCGAACCAAAGAGAACATAGCTGTCGGTACCCTCTTGATTGGCATCGCCACAACCACTGGGGGCTATATGATCGTATCCGAATCTTAGCTTAACCCCTTGGGGCCGGGTCTCTGGTCGTATTCGAACCGGAAGCCCCTAAGTTCTTCTGTTTTTTCACAAGTTTATTCTGAGGTATGCATGGCCGGGTCTCACTTGCCGGCTTAACTTTGGTTTACAGTGTTAGTTGCACGTCATGGGTGTCATTAAGCAAGTAAATCAGAGTTAAGGTGTCAACCTTACTGCCCGGGTTATTTAAACCGGAAGATGTTTACAGGCTGTTAAGTGTGTTATTTGGCTATGTTCAGAGTATAATTAAGGACCAGTCTTTTTTGATTCATATTCCGGGTTATTTATCTCAAACACCTGATTCTCAGGGCGGTAAGCCGCCTCGAGACTTGTGATTTGCCTTTCTATGCAGATACTTAAAGGCATCTTTTGAGGTTGAGAAAAACAAAGGGATGATTATGACCCGGAGAAACATAAAGAGACAAATTCAAAGGGCTTTTGCATTCAAAACGTGCACGATGGCACGGCAGAGATAAATTGTTGCACTTACTCTATTACAATAATTTTCAAGTCTAAAAGATGGAACAATGTTTGATAAGCCGCCAGCTAACTTATGATGCCCGCTGAGTTGAAGTCCCCGGCTCATTCCTGTCTTCTCCTCCGGCTGATCCCAAGACCTCGAAGGTGGATGATTTCCAGTCGATGCCGCTGAGAGCTTCGAACTGGGCTTCTTCGTCAATTAACCCGGCCGGGTCAATCTCCGGGGCGAAGGTGTGCTGACGAGCCGGAGGGATCAGATTGAGAGCTTCATAGCGAGGGGTTGGAATCCTCTGATTCTCCGCATCATAACCCGGCTGGTACTTGGTTAAGTCGGTGTCGTTCCCGATGAGGGTGGCCACCGGGCGTACAGCCTTCACACACGCCGCGAAGTCCTTCTGGTCGAAGGCTGAGCCGTCTTCCTTCAGGCTTGGGTAACCCAGGGCGATGTCTGCCGGGTCTAGCTCCGGCAGGAATGCTTTGGCCCGGCTCAGCGCGGCGATTGCTCCGGCTCTCGCGGAGGCCCGTCGTAGCTCCTGGATCCGCTGCGGCAGAACAGCGAGCCGGCGCAGGACTTCGGCCAGATGAGTTGGCACCTCGTTGGATAGGGCCACCACAGCTAAGGCACGCTGTGACCCGGTGTAGAGCTGTTCCACCAGGGTGTACACGGCCTTTAACTTGGTGACCACGCTCTGGTTGAGGTTGGCACTCCTGGGACCTGTTTAACAAGATCAGATAAGCCGGTGACAAGGATGAATCATGACATATACAGACTTGATGAAAGCCGGTGAGGCGACTTACCGAAGATAGCAGCCACCATTTGGGAAACCTGGCGCTTTAGGCCGGAGAGCTCGGCGGTCTTCTCAGCGAGAGCCTTCTCCGCCTGTTCCGCCCGGGTCACCAGTGCGGCCTTCTCTTCGACCCAGGCTTTCCTCTCAGCATCAAACTCGGTCTTCAATTTTTCTTGAGTGGCGATGCTGGATACAAACTTGGCGTTTGCCTTCCGGGTCTCCATCTCCTGCATCTTTCAGCCGGCTCTTGAGATCCGCAAGGTCCGCCTCTAGTTTCTTGCCAACAGCCTGCATATATTTCCGGGTTATTAACAGTCATTGTATAAGTCCCAAGCGCTTTCCAAGCAAAGACACTTGGCACTTGGGGGCTAATGCATATTGAACGTATCTATCTACATATTGGCGGCTCAGTTGAGTAAGCCGGAACCTAAGTCTACAACATATTCAAGCATAAGTCGTCGACTTGGGGGCTAGCATGGCAAAGGTAACTATGCAGTAAAGTAAGAAGACAGCAGAAGGGTACCTCGGATTTTTGTTGGATCTGGTTGACCATGGCAACCTCGGCGTCCCGGCTCTTGTGGACTTGGCTGATGTAGCCAGAGACGAGCTCTCCAATGCTCAAGTCGGTGTAGCCGGAGAGGTCCAGGTTCACCCGGTGGGGCTGCAGTAACTCCCCCTTCGCGGAGCATTTGGCCAACGCGGTCGGTCTCCCCGGCTCAACGAATTCCGTCCGGGTGATTACCACGTCCGGGTCGTCTGCTGGTGGAGCTGAGCCGGAGGCCTCCGGGTTAACCGAAGCTTCGGTCGTTGTCTTGGTAGTCGGGGCAGGGGCCTCAGGCGCCGTGTCCATTGGAGTGGTGGCTTCGGGGGCGGAGGCAGCTGGCGGCTCTTGAGCCGTCGCCTCCGGGTCAGGCAAGTCTGGCACTCCGGCTGACCTGGTCTTCTTTGCTCTTTTGGTGAGCTTTGCCTGGGCACTGAAAAGACAGAAGTGTTAGGCACACAAAGAGTAAGTACAGACAGGTAATGTAAGGAGATTGTTATTACCCGGGTGCAGTCTTGAAGGCCGGCAGACTTGACTGCATGGAGTCACCCGAAGAGGGGGAGGTCTCCTGATAATTGGAGTCAGAAGAGTTGAGTGGCTGACGGATAACACCCGCCAACGGATGAAAAGGGTACAGGTGAGAAAAAACCTCAGTGCGACGCTTCCTTGTTGCGTCGGGTAACCCGGCGGAGAGGTCGGTGTCCTTGCGGGCCCGGGTGTGACGCCGGCTTTCGTGAACCTGCTGCTTCAAAAGAAATTGAGGGTCTTGATGAGCTAATGGATGTGAAAAGCTTACTTTCCGGGTTACTCTTCGGACTTTCAGCTGTGGCAAAGGCTCCGAGTCGGAGGAAAGTGACATTACCTCTTCAACCACCGGGTTACTGGCGCCGGTGTCATCCTGTCAATGAGCAAAGTGTTGATAAGGCGGACAGCAACAAACAACAAATATAGCAAGAATTTAAAGGTTTAAGGTTACCTCTGACTCGGAGCTGTCGCTTAATTGCATTAGCTCCGAAGCAGTGGGTCTGCTTCCCTTTTTGCGAGGGGCGGCTTTCTTCGCCTTCCTGGCCTTCTTGGCCGCTTCATGGTCATATTTGACCCGCCAGAATTTATCATCAGCCTGAAAGATACAATGATTGATTCTTAAAACGGTTCAGATGAAGGTTATATGCAGACGAAGATAAAGTTAAAGTCAGCGGCTTACCGCTGGGGCTGGATTGGTCTTGCAGAAGGGGGCTAGCCCGGTTCTTCCGCAGTCTGCCAGGCTCTCGTTTAGAAGAGCCTTGGTCTCTTCCTCTGCAACGTCTTCTGGAAGATCATTGCGACTGTGCCTCTGCGGGTCATCCTTTCGCCCGGTGTACTCACACATTAAGCCGGGGCGGCGGCTCAATGGGATCACCCGCCATGAGATCCAGACCCGGACCAGGTCAATTCCGTTCAGACCGTTGCCTAGCAGGGCCTTGATCTTATTGATAGTTGGAAGCAGAGGCTGGCGTTCCGCTGCAGTCAGTTTGTCCGACAGCGGATGAGTCGGCTCTAGACGTGTTGGGCGAAAGCCGGGCAGCGGGTTCTCGTCAGCCGGGGACGTATCTTGGCAGTAGAACCAAGTCATATTCCAGTCCTTGGGGTGGCTCGGCGGCTCTGCGTAAGGGAACAGACAGTCCCTACGCCGCTGGATGGAGATGCCGCCTAACTCCAGACTTGGCCCGTTGGCACACTCATTTTGGCGGTTTAAGTAGAACAGCTCTCTGAAAAGCAGCAAACTGGGCTCTTCTCCAAGGTACACTTCGCAAAAGACTTGGAAGTTGCAGATGTTGGATACGGAGTTGGGTCCTATATCCTGAGGCCGTAGGTCAAAGAAGTTGAGCACGTCCCTGAAAAACTTTGAGCCGGGCGGTG
The DNA here is from genome assembly GCF_018294505.1 of Triticum aestivum. Taxonomy (NCBI): domain Eukaryota; kingdom Viridiplantae; phylum Streptophyta; class Magnoliopsida; order Poales; family Poaceae; genus Triticum; species Triticum aestivum. The sequence goes on from NC_057814.1 coordinate 159,679,155, forward strand.
CGAAGCCCCGGCTCATATGGTCTGCGAAGATCACTACCTCCCCGTCCCTTGGCTGTGGTCTCTCTTCCGACGGGTCAGGGGCACGGTAGGACATGATTTCCTTCTTAGGCAAATATCCGGACTTAACGAAATTGGCCAGGGTCTCGTCGGTGACGTTGGACCTCATCCAGTTGCAAGTGATGGGAGCCTTGGGAGGCATGGTGAAGGTTGGTGGTCTATGATAAAGAGAAAAGTGTCCGGGTTAATTATAAGCCGGAGATCTATCGTTCAAACTAAGATGGCGGCTTATGAAGGGGACTAATGATATATATTCAGATACGGTGGGTTATTTAAGCCGCAGGGGGATTCAGAGTAAATTGGTTATTTACGGCTTTATTACAGTTAAGCCGGAGGATTCTACAGAGCATGGTTTTCTTTAAACCGGAAAGTTCTACGGCGCGTGTTTTCTTTAAGCCGAAAATGTAAGCCGCCAAGATTCAATAGTTGCAGTTTTTACTAAGTGTGGTAAAACAGGTTTCACATATGGCAGTAACTTTTTTGGATCAAAATGGTCGGGTGAAATGAAACTTTCTAGACCTAGAAACAGACGAGGGGATATTCTTGAGCTCGAACGAAGCATCTGTACAGTGGAAGGAGATCTACTGGTACTTGAAATGAGGCTTAAGACAACTACCGCACTAGTTCTATGCAAGGTTAAAGATCAATCAAGTACAATGACTATGAGAACTACTGAGGTTTGTGGCAATGGCGATGAACGCGAAGAACACAGACAAACCCTACGGTAGATCTATCTGACAAGGCAAAGGAGACTCACCGGAGTTGGAGAAGAGCGGAGGTCGCCGCCGTTTATCTGGTCCAAGTCAGGGTGATGCAGCGGCCGGGTTGATGAAGACCAGGGGCGCGACGGCGGCGGCAGTGGCAGAGCTCTGGCAGAGGAGCGACGGCGCGAGGAGGAAGAAGAGAGCGTGAGAAGAACCTGTTGGGCTGGCCTATTTATAAGGCGAGGTCATAAGTGGGCGCGAGATTCAAGGAGACCACGGCGTGGTTATCTCCCCCTCACGACGCCTCGATTTTCGGAATGACAGTAAAGCAAAGATCCGTTGCGGATCTGGCGGAGTAAAAAACGGACTTAATGGAGGATGACGTCATGGCGGATTATCCGGAGTCCAGAGGATGACGTCACTCCGGGTTATGGCCTTCACATGAATGGTAAGCCGGAGATTTTTTCTGTCAGAAGAGTTGAAGATTGACATGAGCCGGCTCAAATCAATCTGGGGCCTAATGTTGAGGATATAGACCTTAGAGTCACCCGCCAGGAGGGGCCGGGTTACTCGTACGGTCGTTGCCAGAAGCCCGGAGCCAAGTTTTAAGACGATGGGCCAGAGATGGGCTGAGACCCGGATATGGCTTAAGGCCCGTAGTTACAATCATTATTATAGTAGAACTTGTAGCTTAAGGCAAGTATAGTTTAGAGTCCGAGCCGGACACTCTTATGAGCCGGCCGGGACTCTAAGGGCTGCTGGGCGTCTTCCTCCCTATATAAAGGGACGACCCGGCAGCGGTTTAAGGGCGAGAACAATCTCATCGAGAGCCGGGCATAGCTGACTAGCTCTTGGCGATCATAACCCTAATCAATATCACCTCAACTGGACGTAGGCTTTTACCTTCACCATAAGGGGCCGAACCAGTATAAACCCTCGTGTTCCTTGTCCCGCATAACCCCTTCAAGCTTCCTAGTTGCGATGGCTCTACGACTAAGTCCTAGCTCAAGGACATCTGCCGTGACAATTCCGCGACAACGTCCGTGACAAGTAGACCGACTCCTGCCTGCATCTACTGCTATTACACCACACATCGACCGCTATCCAGCATGCATCTAGAGTATTAAGTTCATAAGAACGAAGTAACGCTTTTAAGCAAGATGACATGATGTAGAGGGATAAACTCATGCAATATGATATAAACCCCACCTTTTTATCCACGATGGCAACAATACAATACATGTCGTTTCCCCTGCTGTCACTAGGATCGAGCACCGCAAGATTGAACCCAAAGCTAAGCACTTCTCCCATTGCAAGAAAGATCAATCTAGTAGGCCAAACCAAACTGATAATTCGAAGAGACTTGCAAAGATAACCAATCATACATTAAAGAATTCAGAGGAGATTCAAATATTGTTCATAGATAATCTTGATCATAAACCCACAATTCATCGGATCTCGACAAACACACCGCAAAAAGAAGAGTTACATCGAATAGATCTCCAAGAAGATCGAGGAGAACTTTGTATTGAGATCCAAAGAGAGAGAAGAAGCCATCTAGCTAATAATTATGGACCCGAAGGTCTGAGGTAAACTACTCACACATCATCGGAGAGGCTATGGTGTTGATGTAGAAGCCCTCCGTGATCGAATGCCCCCTCCGGCGGAGTGCCGGAAAAGGCCCCAAGATGGGATCTCACGGGTACAGAAGGTTGCGGCGGTGGAAATAGGGTTTTGGCTCCGTATCTGATGTTTCCAGGGTATATGAGTATATAGGCGAAAGAGCTCGGTCAGGAGAGCTACGAGGGGCCCACGAGGGTGGGGGCGCGCTCAGGGGGCCAGGCACGCCTCCCTGCCTTGTGGCCTCCTCGTTCGTTTCTTGACGTCCACTCCAAGTCCTCTGGATGACGTTTGTTCCGAAAATCACGTTCGCGAAGGTTTCATTCCGTTTGGACTCCGTTTGATATTCCTTTCCTTCAAAACACTGAAATAGGCAAAAAAACCAGCAATTTGGGCTGGGCCTCCGGTTAATAGGTTAGTCCCCAAAATAATATAAAAGTGTATAATAAAGCCCATTAAACATCCAAAATAGAATATATAATAGTATGGAACAATGAAAAATTATAGATACGTTGGAGACGTATCAAGCATCCCCAAGCTTAATTCCTGCTCGTCCTCGAGTAGGTAAATGATAAAAACAGAATTTTTGATGTGGAATGCTACTTAGCATAATTTTCAATGTACTTCTCTTATTTGTGGTATGAATATTCAGATCCGAAAGATTCAAGATAAAAGTTTAATATTGGCATAAAAGTAATAATACTTCAAGCATACTAACAGAGCAATCATGTCTTCTCAAAATAACATGGCCAAAGAAAGTTATCCCTACAAAATCATATAGTCTGGCTATGCTCTATCTTCACCACACAAAATATTTAAATCATGCACAACCCCGATGACAAGCCAAGCAATTGTTTCATACTTTTGGTGTTCTCAAACTTTTTCAATCTTCACGCAATACATGAGTGTGAGCCATGGATATAGCACTATAGGTGGAATAGAATGGTGGTTGTGGAGAAGACAAAAAGGAGAAGATAGTCTCACATCAACTAGGCGTATCAACGGGCTATGGAGATGCCCATTAATAGATATAAATGTGAGTGAGTAGGGATTGTCATGCAACAGATGCACTAGAGCTATAAATGTATGAAAGCTCAACAATGGTAACTAAGTGGGTGTGCATCCAACTTGCTTGCTCATGAAGACCTAGGGAAATTTGAGGAAGCCCATCATTGGAATATACAAGCCAAGTTCTATAATGAAAAATTCCCACTAGTATATGAAAGTGATATCATAGGAGACTCTCTATCATGAAGATCATGGTGCTACTTTGAAGCACAAGTGTGGAAAAAAGATAGTAGCATTGTCCCTTCCCTCTTTTCTCTCATTTTTTTGATTGGGCCTTTTCTCCTTTTTTATGGCCTCTTTTTTTAGTCCGGAGTCTCATCCCGACTTGTGGGGGAATCATAGTCTCCATCATCCTTTCCTCACTTGGGACAATGCTCTAGTAATGATGATCATCACACTTTTATTTACTTACAACTCAATACTTAGAACAAAATATGACTCTATATGAATGCCTCCGGCGGTGTACCGGGATATGCAATGAATCAAGAGTGACATGTATGAAGATAATGAACGGTGGCTTTGCCACAAATACGATGTCAACTACATGATCATGCAAAGCAATATGACAATGATGGAGCGTGTCATAGTAAACGGAACGGTGGTAAGTTGCATGGCAATATATCCCGGAATGGCTATGAAAATGCCATGATAGGTAGATATGGTGGCTGTTTTGAGGAAGGTATATGGTGGGTGTATGATACCGGCGAAAAGTGCGCGGTATTAGAGAGGCTAGCAATGGTGGAAGGATGAGAGTGCGTATAATCCATGGACTCAACATTAGTCATAAAAAACTCATATACTTGTTGCAAAAATCTATTAGTTATCAAAACAAAGTATTACACGCATGCTCCTAGGGGGATAGATTGGTAGGAAAAGACCATCGCTCGTCCCCGACCGCCACTCATAAGGAAGACAATCAATAAATAAATCATGCTCCGACTTCATCACATAACGGTTCACCATACGTGCATGCTACGGGAATCACAAACTTTAACACAAGTATTTCTCAAATTCATAACCACTCAACTAGCATGACTCTAATATCACCATCTTCATATCTCAAAACAATTATCAAGCATCAAACTTCTCTTAGTATTCAACGCACTTATAAGAAAGCTTTTTTACTAATCTTGGATGCCTATCATATTAGGACTAATTTCATAATTAAAGCAAATTACCTAGCTGTTTTGTAGGACTCTCAAAATAATATAAGTGAAGCATGAGAGATCAATAATTTCTATAAAACAAACCACCGCCGTGCTCTAAAAGATATAAGTGAAGCACTAGAGCAAAAACTATATAGCTCAAAAGATATAAGTGAAGCACATAGAGTATTCTAATAAATTCCGAATCATGTGTGTCTCTCTCAAAAGTGTATTCAGCGAGGATGATTGTGGTAAACTAAAAAGCAAAGACTCAAATCATACAAGACGCTCCAAGCAAAACACATATCATGTGGTGAATAAAAATATAGCATCAAGTAAAGTTACCGATGGACGAAGACGAAAGAGGGGATGCCTTCCGGGGCATCCCCAAGCTTAGGATTTCGGTTGTCCTTGGATTTTACCTTGGGGTGCCTTGGGCATCCCCAAGCTTAGGATCTTGCCAATCCATGTTCCATAATCCATCAAATCTTCACCCAAAACTTGAAAACTTCACAACACAAAACTTAACAGAAAATCTCGTGAGCTCCGTTAGCGAAATAAAACAAAATACCACTTCAAAGTAATGTATTGAACTCATTATTTATTTATATTGATGTTAAACCCATTGTATTCCAACTTCTCTATGGTTTATAAACTCTTTTACTAGCCATAGATTCATCAAAATAAGCAAACAACACACAAAAAACAGAATCTGTCAAAAATAGAACAGTCTGTAGTAATCAGATTTGTTCGTAAACTTCTGGAACTCCAAAAATCCTGATAAACTAGGACAACCTGGAAAATTTGCGTACTGATCTACTACAAAAAGAATCGGTAATTTATCACGCTCTAGTGAGTTTAAACAATTGTTTTTGTGAGCAGAAAGTTTCTGACTTTTTCAGCAAGATCAAATAACTAACATCCAAGAAGATCCTATAGGTTTTACTTGGCACAAACACTAATTAAAACACAAAAACAAATCTAACCAGAGGCTAGATCAAATATTTATTCCTAAACAGGAGTAAAAAGCAAAAAACTAAAATAAAATTGGGTTGCCTCCCAACAAGCGCTATCGTTTAACGCCCTTAGCTAGGCATAAAAACAAGGATAGATCTAAGTATTACCATAATAATGGTACGGCAAGTCATGAAAAATTCTCTCATATTCTCTACGTTCAGCAGCAAGTTTTCTTTGAGGCAAGCAAAAATAATCAAAAGGGCTAAATGTAATGGGACAAAAGTCCCCAAGATCAATCTCGGGAGGTATGGGTTCCTCCTTTGGCCCCTTATATTGCACAACTAAATCATCTTTAAGCTCAGAAATTCTATCAATTAGAACATCGGCTGGAACCTTTTTTCTAAGATTTTAATTATAAGCAGCATGATCCAAAGATTGTAAACGCATCATGTCTTCTTGGTTAAAAAGGATAGCTTCTATGGGAGGATGACCAGCATCTACCCTATAATGCGCAAAAATTTCTCTAGCCTCTTTTATTATAAATCTGAACTCATGAGCCAAGAAGATAGTAGCAGCACGCTTAACAGAAGAATGCTCAATATTAGAAAATTCTAGGAAAATTCTTTGTATGAAAGGATATGAAGAAATTACCTTTCAAGTTCAACTACGAGCAAAGATATCGCATCCGCAAGGCTACTAGTTCTATGAAGAATAGAGCCACCCCTGATGGGCAAAGCACCGGCACAAGTAAAGAAATCTTGAATAACTCCTTTCCCAATGATATTACCACTACCAACTCGGAACTTTTTAGTATGCAAGATAGTAGGTTCCTCAGGAGGATCATCGAAAGCATCAAAGTTTCCCATGTTATTATTATTGCCTTCATTAACGATGGCCTCCCCAGATTCAGACATAATGGCAGCAAACTCAAGAAACACGAGAAGAAAGAGAACGGAAAGAGAGGGCGAATAAAACGACAAGGGTGAAGCGGGGGAGAGGAAAACGAGGGGCAAATGGCAAATAATGTAATGAGAGTGATAAGAGTTTGTGATGGGTACTTGGTATGTCTTGACTTGTGCGTAGACTCCCTGGCAACGGCGCCAGAAATCCTTCTTGCTACCTCTTGAGCACTGCGTTGGTTTTCCCTTAAAGAGGAAAGGGTGATGCAGTAAAGTAGCGTAAGTATTTCCCTCAGTTTTGAGAACCAAGGTATCAATCCAGTAGCATACCACGCTCAAGTCCCACGCACCTACACAAACAAATAAGAACCTCGCAACCAACGCGATAAAGGGGTTGTCAATCCCTTCACGGTCACTTACGAGAGTGAGATCTAATAGAGATGATAAGATAATATTTTTGGTATTTTTATGATAAAGAGTAAAAGTAAAGATTGCAAGGTAAACGTTAATACAAATAACGGGAGATTAATATGATGGAAAATAGACCCGGGGGCCATAGGTTTCACTAGTGGCTTCTCTCAAGAGCATAAGTATTACGGTGGGGAAACGAATTACTGTCGAGCAATTCATAGAATTGAGCATAGTTATGAGAATATCTAGGTATGATCATGTATACAGGCATCACGTCCGTGACAAGTAGACCGACTCATGCCTGCATCTACTATTATTACTCCACACATCGACCGCTATCCAGCATGCATCTAGAGTATTAAGTTCATAAGCACGGAGTAACGCTTTAAGCAAGATGACATGATGTAGAGGGATAAACTCATGCAATATGATATAAACCCCACCTTTTTATCCTCGATGGCAACAATACAATACGTGTCGTTTCCCCTGCTGTCACTGGGATCGAGCACCGCAAGATTGAACCCAAAGCTAAGCGCTTCTCCCATTGCAAGAAAGATCAATCTAGTAGGCCAAACCAAACTGATAATTCGAAGAGACTTGCAAAGTTAACCAATCATACATTAAAGAATTCAGAGGAGATTCAAATATTGTTCATAGATAATCTTGATCATAAACCCACAATTCATCGGATCTCGACAAACACACCGCAAAAAGAAGAGTTACATCGAATAGATCTCCAAGAAGATCGAGGAGAACTTTGTATTGAGATCTAAAGAGAGAGAAGAAGCCATCTAGCTAATAACTATGGACCCAAAGGTCTGAGGTAAACTACTCACACATCATCGGAGAGGCTATGGTGTTGATGTAGAAGCCCTCCGTGATTGATGCCCCCTCCGGCGGAGCGCCGGAAAAGGCCCCAAGATGGGATCTCACGGGTACAGAAGGTTTCTGCGGTGGAAATAGGGTTTTGGCTCCGTATCTGATGTTTCCAGGGTATATGAGTATATATAGGCGAAAGAGGTCGGTCAGGAGAGCTACGAGGGACCCACGAGGGTGGGGGCGTGCCTAGGGGGGCAGGCGTGCCTCCCTACCTTGTGGCCTCCTCGTTCGTTTCTTGACGTCCACTCCAAGTCCTCTGGATCACGTTTGTTCCGGAAATCACGTTCGTTTGATATTCCTTTCCTTCGAAACACTGAAATAGGCAAAAAAACAGCAATTTGGGCTGGGCCTCCGGTTAATAGGTTAGTCCCAAAAATAATATAGAAGTGTATAATAAAGCCCATTAAGCATCCAAAACAGAATATATAATAGCATGGAACAATAAAAAATTATAGATACGTTGGAGACGTATCAATATGTTATTCCCTTTGTCATCGGTATGTTACTTGCCTGAGATTCGATCGTCGGTATCTTCATACCTAGTTCAATCTCGTTACCAGCAAGTCTCTTTACTCGTTCCGTAATACATCATCCCGTAAATAACTCATTAGTCACATTGTTTGCAAGGCTTCTTATCATGTGTATTACCGAGAAGGCCTAGAGATACCTCTCCGATACTCGGAGTGACAAATCCTAATCACGATCTATGCCAACCCAAGAAACACCTTCGGAGATACCTGTAGAGCATCTTTATAATCACCCAGTTACGTTGTGACATTTTATAGCACACAAGGTATTCCTTCGGTATCCGGGAGTTGCATAATCTCATAGTCGAAGGAATATGTATTTGACATGAAGAAAGCAATAGCAATAAAACTGAACGATCAATATGCTAAGCTAACTGATGGGTCTTGTCCATCACATCATTATCCTAATGATGTGATCTCGTTCATCAAATGACAACACATGTCTATGGTTAGGAAACTTAACCATCTTTGATTAACGACCTAGTCTAGTAGAGGCTTACTAGGGGCACGGTGTTTTGTCTATGTATCCACACATGTATCAAGTTTTCAGTTAATACAATTCTAGCATGAATAATAAATATTTATCATGATATAAGGAAATATAAAATAACAACTTTGTTATTGCCTCTAGGGCATATTTCCTTCAAGTATCCCTAGCAGAATCGCTCCATGGGAGAGCAAAAGTGCTCCTGCCTAGGTTTCGCCCGGAGACGGTGACGCTTGATGTGTCTCCAACGTATCTATAATTTTTGATTGTTCCATGTTGTTATATTATCATTCTTGGATGTTTTACAATCATTTTATAGCAACTTTATATCATTATTTGGGACTAACCTATTGACATAGTGCCCAGTGCCAGTTGCTGTTTTTTGCTTGTTTTTTACTTCGCAGAAAATCAATACCAAACGGAGTCCAAACACAGTGAAACTTTTTGGAGAATTTTTTAGGCCAGAAGACACAAGATGGGCTGAAGAAGTACCATAGGGGTGCCCCGAGGGGGGCATAACCCACCTGGGCGCGCCTGGGGGCCGAGGTGCGCCCTCGTGGGTTATGCCCACCTCGGTGGCCTCCCGCACCTCCTCTTTGCTCTATAAATACCCCAATATTCCATAAACCCTAGGGGAGTTGACGAAAAATCAATTCCAGCCGCCAGAAGTTCTAGAAATGTATGTATCGTTGCTATTAAGGATAACAAGATGGGGTCTATTTCTACATAAATAGATCTTTTCTACATCATGTCATCGTTCTTATTGCATTACTCCGTTTCTCCATGAACTTAATACACTAGATGCATGCTAGATAGCGGTCGATGTGTGGAGTAATAGTAGAAGATGCAGGCAGGAGTCGGTCTACTAATCTTGGACGTGATGCCTATATAATGATCATTGCCTGGATATCGTCATGATTATTTGAAGTTCTATCAATTGCCCAACAGTAATTTGTTTACCCATCGTATGCTATTTTTCTCGACAGAAGCTACTAGTGAAATCTATGGCCCCCGGGTCTCTTCTTTATCATATTTGCCTTCAAGATCTATTTTTATTCATTTCTTTTTTCAGATCTATATTTCCAAAAACCCAAAAATACCTTGCTGCACCTTATTTTATTTTGCATTTATAAGTGATCTATTTATCCAATCTATCGTATTTTTATCCAGTCAACTCAAAAATTTCTGGCACCATTACCCCAAAGGGATTGACAACCCCTTTAACACATCGGCTTGCAAGTAATTGTTCTTTGTGTGCAGGTACCATTTACGTTGTGTTGCGTGATTCTCCTACTGGTTCGATAACATTGGTCTCATCACTGAGGGAAATACCTACCGTCGATGTGCTTCATCATCCCTTCCTCTTTGGGGAAATACCGACGTAGTTCAAGCCGCAATCAAAAGGAATTTATGGCGCCGTTGCCGGGGAGACATCATTTGCCATCAACGTCTACCAGGTTCCTAATCACAAATCTCATCTCCTTGCAATTTACATTATTTGCCATTTGCCTCTCGTTTTCCTCCCCCCACTTCACAAAAAATTTGCCGTTTTATTCGCCCTCTTTTTCGTTCGTCGTTTTTCTCGTCAGATCTGTTTTTGTGTGCAATCTCATGGACCACTTTTTGTCATTATGGATAGTTCTTCCTCTATTGCATGCACCCCCGAGAACGAGGTTCTTAACTTTAAACAAAGGGGAGCAGAGAATTTAAAAGATGCTTGGTATAGGATTTGCAATGCTCATAATAGATCTATCTGTAAGCAATCTACCGTTGTTCTTCTTCGCTGTTTTTATGTGGGCATCACCACCTGGTATAGATTCGTCCTTGATACGATTACCGATGGAAATTTCTTGATGTGTCCCTCTCTTGATGCTTTTAATGCTATGGGATATTTAGTGGGTTCACCATCGCTTATGATTAATGAAACAACTTTGACTCTCGAGCATGTTATGGAAAGACTAGATGCTATTGAAAAGAAAATGCTTACGTTGAAAACTTGGATAAAAAGATGCATGATTTTGCTACTAAATTTGGGTCAAAAGAGGGAGAAGTTTTTAAGTTGTTAAAAGAAAAGGGAACCGTAATTCATGAAAGAATTGAAGAAAGCCCGTCTCGGATTGATAAATTAGAAGAAATTTTTAGTAATCTAAGTACGGCTTTTGCTTCCGCCAAAACTATTGAAAAACCTCCGGTAAAAATTGGCAAGATCACTCAAGCCACTAAAAACAAGGGTGCAACTTCCAATAGTAACAAAGAAGATCTTAAGATGATTAGTATTCACCCAGATTTTGTTGAAGTTATAAGAGACCCTATGTGCAAGAATGAGTTCCTTAAACTTGTTCCTAGGAGTATTGTCATTGTAAGTTTGTATGCTAAATCCTTGAAGAATTCCAAGTGTTTGATTGAAGAGTTGGAAAATAAAGATGACAACACTTAGATCTTTGCTCTATGCCTAGCTAGGGGCGTAAAACGATAGCGCTTGTTGGGAGGCAACCCAATGAATAAAATTTATTTTTGTCTTTTTATTTTTGTTCTTGAGTGTTTGCACAATTATGCTACTGTCACTACTAGGGAAAACGTTATACACAGAATCTTAGCAGCAGCGCGGTTTAAAAACAGGCGCTACTGCTAACTAGCAGTAGCGAGCTTAACGAAACCGCGCTACTAATAACTAGATAGCAGTAGCGCTCTAGGTGAAACAAGCGCTACTACTATAATTTCCACGGATTTGCCCCCAGGCTAGATATAGTAGTAGCGCCCTTCCCTGGACGCGCTGCTGCTAAAGTACTTAGTAGCAGCGTTTTTCTGCAAAACGCGCTGCTGCTAAGTGTTGCACCTAATTAAGTTTAGTCCCATACTGCTAAGCGAACAAGGTGTTTACCACCTTAAATATGTTACTTCTCAAACTACCTCGAGCACTTGGTCTTCATTGAACTATATGTGTAGGATTTGTGGCTGCAATATGAATCTTCACCAGTGCCTATTTAGGTACTGTGAGGATTCATGTTGACCATTTAGATTCTACACAAAAAGATCAATGATGACCAATGTATATTTTTGATGCGTGCTTAGACTTAGCAGTAGCGTTTTTCCTGAAAACGCGCTATAGCTACTTTAGCTATAGCGCGTTTCCTGAAGTGCGCTACTGCTAGTTCGACTTAACCACCCGCCCGCTCAAAATTTCGCTAAGTCCTCCTTCCCCCCCCACACTGTTCCCCTACTCCTCTGTCGCCGCCGCCCGAGCCCAAGCCTGCCCTCACCGCCGCCGCCGCCGTCGTCCGTCCTCCACCGAGGTACTCCCTCCTCCTCCCACCGCGCCCTCCTCCCTCCTCCTCCGGCCGCCCCCTCCTCCCTCCGCCTCCGGCCGCCCCCTCCTCCCTCCTCCGCCGGCAGCCCTCCTCCCACCGCCCCTCCCTCCTCCTCCTCCGGCCGGCCCCTCCCCCTCCTCCGGCCGCCTCTCCTCCCTCCTCCCTCCTTCGCCGGTAGCCCTCCTCCCACCGCCCCTCCCTCCTCCTCCTCCGGCCAGCCCCTCCCCCTCCTCCTCCGGACGCCCCCTCCCCCTCCTCTCTCCTCCCTTCCTCCCTTGTCTCTGTTCTTGCAAATTGTAGGTAATTTAAATGTAGATTTTAGAAGGTAGACATTGTAGAATGTAGGTTTTTTAATATAATAACTTTTTTTTGACTATTTTAGGTGTTTTGAATAAAATAGAAGTAAGAAAATTTAGGGTAGAACTAGGGTAGTAGAATTTTTAGCAAGTGTTTAATAGAAATAGTTTATTTAGTAAGTGATTAATATAACTAGTTTATTTATATTAAGTGATTAATAGAACTAGTTTATTTAGTAAGTGCTTAATAGAACTAGTTTATTTATAGTAAGTGCTTAATAGAACTAGTTTATTTAGTAAGTTTTAAAATAATTAGTAAGTAAATTAATAAACTAGTTGAACTAGTTTAGTTTTAGTTGAACTAGTTTAGTAAGTAAATTAATAAACCAGTTGAACTAGTTGAATTAATAGAACTAATGTATTTTTAGTAAGAAAATTAAAATAACTAGTTGAACTACTTTATTTTTAGAAAGAACTAGTTTTTTTCTATTTATAGTAAGTTTATATTTAGTAAGAACTAGTTGAACATGTCATATTTGTTGTTATTTTTTTATTTTAAGCAATTATTCAGGATGTATTAGTGATAACTTATAGGGTTTTTGCTTTTGCAGAAATCAAGGAGCCCCTCCATCATCCCCGCCGTCGTCCCCATCACCGACCCCCTCCGACCTCGAGGTGAGACCAGCCAAATCTCCATGTCAATATGAGTCCTATAAGATATATATGATGTAGATAAAAACATGTATATCCTGTGTTGCTCAAATAGGATATGTGGTTGCCCAAGTGGCCGGTCATGTTCAGGTTACACCTCCGAGTGGCCTATGTTTTGCCGGAGTGTTGATTAATTTCCGTTCCGGCAAATTTCAGGCGCTCGATATGTCCTTTTTTTAGCAAAGGTCATGCTGGATTTTTCCGTGAATTCTGGCATGACTTGTGCTAGAATATGTACAAGTTTAATCTTGGAATTGTGAACGTAGGAAATGTCGTACTCGGACGACGACAGTCTCCCGGGGGAGTGCAGCTGGTGCCACGATGATCGAGGTATGTGCGACAGGTTCGTTGAGTTGGATGAAGATCGGCGCTTCAGCATTAAGCTCGAAGAGACCTTCGATGTTGAAACGGTACGCAACAACGACAAGTGTTTTTTCGTAATTAAGCATGACTTCAACTATTTCAACGTCTAATTTTCATCTTTTACAATTCGACTAGCTTATCCCATGCCATGCAAGACGCTATGTCTTGGAGAGGATGGGTTTTGAAGACCATGAAAATTTTGAAACAAAGAAAATACACCTAAGGACCCATCATGATATGGATTTTGAAGTAAATCTGTGCAATGCTCAGAGCGTAACCCATTTTGGTTGCCAAAATTGGGAAGCACTTTGCAAAATGTATGGTTTTTATGAGGGTATGATTGTCACCATGGATCTTGGTGATCCTGACATCGAGTTTGGGTCCTTGTTGATACGCTTCCGATTGTACCGCTATGTGAGTTTCTCAAACATAGTTATTAACTAATTTATATTGTTTATTTCAAAATAGTTGACAGCTTATTTCCATTGACAGCTTATTTTGGTTCTTCAAAGACTGTGCGAAAGATGGTAGACAAAACGCACTACACCGATGGCTCCGAATTAACTTATAAGGAGAAAAATCATCTGATCGCATTTTGTACTCTTCTTGAGGATTACAATAACTATTATCGAACTCCTCCAAATTATGGTGAATACGTGCCACTAGTGCACGTGTTGAACCACCGTAACTTCTCTGGAGATACCCTGGTAAGATTTTTTACTATTACGACATCCGTGCATCTTTTGCATACTTCTAAAACTAGCACATCATTGCTAACTATGAAGTTATTACTATGTTCTTAACAGAAACTCCCGATGGATTGTGTGCTTCATCTGATGTATCTGAATGGTCGCCTTACAGTTCTGAACATACTGCCAGGTAAATCTAGGGAGCTCACCTGTGCATATCGGATTTCTGAAACCGGTGAACACATGCTCATCAAAGAATGGAAAAATGTTTGGACATTCGCAAGGAGGTTCTTGGAAGTAACATTCAGCGAAAGGCAAGAATTGGAGACAGGATAATCTCCATTCTCCATAATGGAGAGTCAGCGGCTATCTTGTTTTTTGCTATTTTACCTTAGAAAATGTAGTAGATCTTAATCGAATGTAGTAGGTCCTATGAGGTACAATATGTTTATTATGTGGTAATGTGTTAGAGTTGATAATGAGGAGTACTTGTGATTACGACTAGTGACCAATTTGCTATGTGATGTCATTGATGAAAACGATGATCTTGAGGAGGTGTTATATGATAATGATGTATTATGATGATAAGTTGTTAATGATATGATGATGATGATATTATTATATCATTGGGTGAAAGAACCGCGGATTAGTTTCAAGTGGATGGACATCCACTTGAAACTAGTCCACGGTTCTTTCACCCCGTGATGTAATAACTCATTATGATGTAAAAACAATCTCTAAATTCCTGTTGTATGAAAACTCGTGTAAAGGTGTATGAATACAACATGAAATAAAAAAGAAATAAAATACTAAATAATAGTAGTAGCGCGGGCAAGGAGAAGCGCTACTACTAATTACCAGTAGCGCTCCCATGGAGAAGCGCTACTACTAAGTCAATTTAGCAGTAGCGTGGGTCTAGGCACGCTACTGCTAAGCTTTAGCTGTAGCGCCTTATCAGTAGCGCTCCCGCCCGCGCTACTGATAGGCCTAAAACCCGCGCTGCTGCTAGGCTTTTCCCTAGTAGTGTGTTATGATTGTGTTTTTATGTTTTATTTAATGTTTGTGCCAAGCAAAGCCTTTGGGATCATGTTGGGTGATAGTTGATTTGTTCTTGTTGAAAAACATAAACTTTTGCGCTCATAAAAATAATTTTAATAAATCACAGAAACATGTTTTTGCTCTTAATTTTTCACACAAGATTGGTATACAAATTGCCCACGTTGTCCTAATTTTTCAGAATTTTTGAAGTTTTACAGAAGTACCAAAAGTTTTCAGATTACTACAAACTGTTCTGTTTTGACAGATTCTGTTTTCTTTGTGTTGTGTGATTATTTTCATGAATCTATGGACTCTTTCGGGGGGTTTGAGCCATAGCAAAGTTGTAATACAATAGATATAATGCAAAAATAAAATATGAATGGGTTTGCAACAGTACTTATAGTTGTGATTTGCTTTCTTTTACTAACGGATCTCACGAAGGTTTTGTTGAGTTTTGTGTGACTGAAGTTTTCAAGTTTTGGGTGAGATCACGATGGATGAAGGAATGAGGAGTAAGAAGAGCCTAAGCTTGGGGATGCCCATGGCATCCCAAGCTATTATCTAAAAGAGAAGCAAGCAACTAAGCTTGGGGATGCCCGAGTGGCATCCCCTCTTTCTTCTAACGACCATCAGTATTTTACTTGGAGCTATATTTTTATTCATCACATATCATGAGTTTTGCTTGGAGCGTCTTGTATGATATGAGTCTTTACTTGTTTTGCTTTTTATTTTGTGTCATGAATCCTTGCTGGACACACCTATTTGAGAGAGCCAAAATTATGCTATGACTTGTTAGAATTGCTCTCTATGCTTCACTTAAATCTTTTTGAGCTATGGAATTGCTCTAGTGCTTCACTTATATCTTTTTGCACGGTGTGCAATAGTATTTCTGAAGAAATGCTCTCATGCTTCACTTAGATTTATTTGAGAGTTAGTATTGTTTTTAAGAAATTCTCTCTTTCTTCACTTAAATTCTTTTGAGAGAAGAGAATTTTTATTCTCATGCTCTTCAGTTAGATTTGTTTGAGCTATCAAAAGCAACATATGAAATTAGTCCCAAAGTGATAGATATTCAAGAGGGATATAATAAAAACTTTCATGAAGATCATTGGACAAAATAAACTTGATTCCTTGTAATAGTTTTGCGATATGATGATATAATATGTGAGTCATGTTGATGAGTAATCATGCTTTAGTAAGAATATTGGTGTTAAGGTTTGTGATTCCCTATGCAAGCATGAAAGTCAATAGTTATGAAATGAAATTACATCCTACTTGTGGTGCATTATTAGGTGTTAGTTATTCTTAAAGATCGCTTATGAATTTTTCGTTTCTTGGTTGGATGCTTCTCAATCTTTTGCTAGCCTTCATTTGCATTAAGTATGATCACTACTTGTGCATCCAAAATCCTTAAACCAGTTTTGCCATATGAGTCCACTATACCTACCTATATGTGGTATTCTTTTGCCGTTCTAAGAAAATTTGTATGTGCCATCTCTAATTTTCAAAATAAATTTCTCTTTTGTCTGCTCGTACCGCTCATGAAACGGTAGGGGGTGGCTGATATATTTCCATGCTAGATATGTTATTCTCAAGATGAGTGTTTATTCACTTGTCATTTGATACGTCTCCAACGTATTTATAATTTATGAAGTATTCATGCCATGTTTACAACAATTCTACATGATTTTAGTATGATTTGATTAGAACTAACCCGGACTGACGTTGTTTTCAGTAGAACTACTGTGGTGTTGTTTTTGTGCAGAAATAAAAGTTCTCAGAATGGGCTGAAAATTTAGAGAATATTTTTGGAAAATGCAAAAAATATTGGACCGAAAAGATACTAGAGAGGAGTCCCGGGGCAACCACAAGGGTGGGGGCGCGCCCCTGCCTTGTCATCACCTCGCGGGCCCCCTTGACTTGTCCCTGATGCCAACACCTCCTATAAATCCCAATAACCTAAAAAATAAACGTAGATCGGGAGTTCCGCCACCGCAAGCCTCTATAGCCACGAAAAATCAATCTAGGCCCTCTCCGGCACCCTGCCGGAGGGGGCCATCATCACCGGAGACCATGGAGGAGGATCCCGAAGGGGGCCGTCATCACCATGGAGGCTAAGGACCAGAGGGAGAACCTCTCCCCATCTAGGGGGTAGGCCATGGAGGAGGAAGCACAAGGGGAAGACCCTCTCCCCCTCTCTCTCGGTGGCGCCGGAGTGCCACCGGGGGAACCATCGCCGCGGTGATCGTCTTCATCAACATCACCGTCTTCATCACGTTCCACATCTCTTTTCAGCGGTCCACTCTTTCGCACCCCGCTGTAATCACCTACTTGAACATGGTGCTTTATGCCACATATTATGATCCAATGATGTGTTGCTATCCTATGATATTTTGAGTAGATTTCCTTTGTCTTTTGGGTTGATTGATGATCTAGATTGGTTTGAGTTGTATGTTTTATTTTGGTGCTGTCCTATGGTGCCTCCCGTGCTGTGCACACGTGAAGGATTCCCGCTGTAGGGTGTTGCAATACATTCATGATTCGCTTATAGTGGGTTGCTTGAGTGACAGAAGCATAAACCCGAGTAAGGGGGTTGTTGCGTATGCGATAAAGGGGACCTGATACTTCAATGCTATGGTTGGGTTTTACCTTAATGATCTTTAGTAGTTGCGGATGCTTGCGAGAGTTCCAATCATAAGTGCATATGATCCAAGAATAGAAAGTATGTTAGCTTATGCCTCTCCCTCATATGAAATTGCAATGATGACTACCGATCTTGTTAACAATTGCCTAGGACAATTCCGCACACCGATCCATCATTATTCCACACTCGCTATTTATAATATATAGTAATATATTCTAACTTTTTGTTAACAACACGTACTTTTATATTTTAGTTCTCCGATATCATGCAAAGCTATCCTCTTCATACCCGCAAGTAGTTTTATTTCTCATTTCTAGATGGAAGCAAACGTTCGGTGTACGTAGAGTCGTGTCAGTGGCAGATAGGACTTGAGAGAATATTGATCTTACCTTTGGCTCCTTGTGGGTTCGACACTCCATACTTATCACTTCCACGTTTGGAAATTGCTACGATGATTCCTTGCACTTGGGGATTATCAAGCTCTTTTCTGGCACCGTTGTCGGGGAGCAATAGCGTGAGGTTGATATTCTTGTGTGTGCTTGTTTGCTTTCTTCACTAAGTAGATTTTGTTTTCCCTTTTGTTTTGTTTTCTTTAGATTGTGGGTGAAACATAAAAAAAATTAAAAGAATGAAAATACAAAAAAATTACTTGCCTCTTATGCCTACAAACTTTTTCAAAAAGAGAAGTGATTGGAAGGTTATGCCTTGGAGAAGTGAGGGTCGACCTTGAACACTTGTGTTCATGCCCATGGAAACAATGTAGAACTTTTCATGGAAGTTTCTCAAAAATAATTATCCCCTTGTATATATCCATTGTATTATAAAAATAATATGCCAAGTTTTGGTTTTAGGATGATTAGATTGCTTGTTTTCTATGTGCGGTGCAAAAACAGAAACTTTGGCTGTAGTGCATGAATTTTCATTTTTTTACTGGAACGTCGAAAGTTTCTGAAATTTTTACACAGTATTGCTATGCAAATTTTTAGTTTGTCCTAATTTTTTAGAATTTTTGGAGTTACAGAAGTATACGAAGTTTCCAGATTGCTACAAACTGTCCTATTTTTTACAGATTATGTTTTCTTTGTGTTGTTCACTTATTTTGATGAATCTATGGGTTGTATCGGGGGTTATGAACCATGGCGAAGTTGGAATACAGTAGATATAATGCTAATATGAAATTGGAATGAGTTTACAATAGTACCTAAAGGTAGCGATTTGCTTTATTATACTAATGGATCTCACAAGGTTTTTTGTTAAGTTTTGTGTGGATGAAGTGTTCGAAGAACGAGGAGTTACCGATATGAGAAGAATAAGCAGAGGCAAGATTTCAAGCTTGGGGATGCCCAAGGCACCCCAAGTAAATATTTCAAGGATACTCAAGCATCTAAGCTTGGGGATGCCCCGGTTGGCATCCCATCTTTCTTCTTCAACAATTATCGGTATACCTCGGTTTTTGTTTTGTTCACTTATAAGAACTATGGGTGGTAAAATTTATTGAAAATTCGCAACTCAACATTGGTCACTTGAACAATTCAGGAAAGAATATTGAAGAAGAGAGATTTCACATATAAATATACTATCTTGGACATCTTCTTTTATTGTGAGCCCCATTAATTATTTTCAAACTTGAGAAAATTAGTTGAAGTTGGACAAGGAAGACAACGTAATGAGTAATGTTTGGGTATATTTGTATAGAAGTTATATTGTTATGGATCCCCTAACATGTGGTGCTTGCTTAGGATCTTTTGCTAGCCAAAATTTTGTACTAAGTAGAGATACTACTTGTGCATCCAAAACCTTAAACCCCATTTCATGCCATGAGTGTCCACCATATCTACCTATGGATTGAATAAGATCCTTCAAGTGAGTTGTCATTGGTGCAAAAAGCAATAAAAATTGCTCCTAAATATGTATGATCTTTTATTGTAAGGGAAAATAAGCGTTGTACGAACTTGTGATGGTAAAGAAATAAAAGCGACAGACTGCATAATAAGGGTTGCTATCACAAAGGGCAATATAATGTGACGTTCCTTTGCATTAAGGGTTTACACATCCACAATTAAAAAGCACATGACAACCACTGCTTCCCTCTGCGAAGGGCATATCTTTTACTTTCATGTATTTACTTTTATGCAAGAGTCATTAGTATTCCTTCTTATTTCAACCTCAATTATTCTTTAGTTGGCAAACATCATGTGGCGGGGAAAGATCCAAGCATATATATATGGCAATTCAAATATATTTGGTCATGAATTATTACTGTTGACAATTATCTATACGATAAATAAGTTGGGAGGCAAAACTTTAAGCCCCTATATTTCTCTGTGTTCGATGGATGCTATTTGTTCTAAAAGAATGCTTTGAGTGTTAGCAATCATGGAAGACTATATGATAGTTGAGTATGTGGGATTTGCTAAATCAAAGCTCTTACATAGACCCTTCCTGAAAATAAGATGAATTGCAATTGTTTGGTGACTAAAAGCATAGTTTGCTAGTTTTCAAGAAACTTTATGGTCTATACTTTAACCTGTGAATTGTTACTTGATCATGAGAAGTTTTACGATATGAGCTACTGTTTATGATATATAATGATGCTAGAAAAAGTGTTTGGATCTATCATTGCTCAAACTTATGCACTATGCTAGCATTCACACTTCGTAAATTATTTCTTTTATCATTTACCTACTCGAGGACGAGCAGGAATCAAGCTTGGGGATTCTGATACGTCTCCAACGTATCTATAATTTATGAAGTATTCATGCCATGTTTACAACAATTATACATGATTTTGGTATGATTTGATTAGAACTAACCCAGACTGACGTTATTTTTAGCAGAACTACCGTGTTGTTGCTTTTGTGCAGAAATAAAAGTTCTTGGAATGGGTTGAAAATTTACGGAGAATATTTTTGGAAAATATAAAAAATACTGGAGCGAAAAGATACCAGAGAGGAGTCCCGGGGCAACCACAAGGGTGGGGGTGCGCCCCTACCTTGTCTTCACCTCGCGGGCCCCCTTGACTTGTCCCCGATGCCAACACCTCCTATAAATCCCAAAACCTCAGAAATAAACCTAGATCGGGAGTTCCGCAGCCGCAAGCCTCCGTGGCCATGAAAAATCAATCTAGGCCCCCTCTGGCACCCTGCGGAGGGGGCCATCATCACCGGAGGCCATGGAGGAGGATCCCGGAGGGGGCCATCATCACCATGGAGGTCAAGGACCAGAGGGAGAACCTCTCCCCATCTAGGGGGAGGCCATGGAGGAGGAAGCACAAGGGGAGACCCTCTCCCCCTCTCTCTAGGTGGCACTGGAGTGCCACCGGGGGAACCATCACCGCGGTGATCGTCTTCATCAACATCACCATCTTCATCACATTCCTCATCTGTTTTCGACGGTCCACTCCCCCGCACCCAGCTGTAATCACCTACTTGAACATGGTGCTTTATGCCACATATTATGATCCAATGATGTGTTGCCATCCTATGATGTTTTGAGTAGATTTTCGTTTATTTTGAGTTGATTGATGATCTAGATTGGTTTGAGTTGTATGTTTTATTTTGGTGCAGTCCTATGATGCCTTCCGTGCCGCGCACTGATATGTCTCCAATGTATCTATAATTTTTGATTGTTCCATGCTGCAATATTATCTTTCTTGGATGTTTTATAATCATTTTATATCATTTTTTGGTACTAACCTATTGACATAGTGCCAAGTGCCAGTTGTTGTTTTTTCCATGGTTTTTACATCGGAGGAAATCAATATCAAACGGAGTCCAAACACCGCGAAACTTTTTGTGGATTTTTTATGGACCAGAAGACCACCAATGGGCCAGAGCAGCACCTGGGGGTGCCCCAAGGGGGGCACAACCCACCAGGGCACGCCTGGGGGCCCAGGCGCGCCCAAGTGGGTTGTGCCCACCTCTGTGGCCTCCCGCACCCCTCTTTACCCTATAAATTCCCAAATATTCCAAAAACCCTTGGGTAACCCTAGATCAGAAGTTCCGCCGCCGCAAGGCTCTATAGCCACCGAAAACCAATCTAGACCCTTTCCGGCACCCTGCCGGAGGGGGGGAATCATCTCCGGTGGCCATCTTCATCATCTCGGCGGACACCACGATGAGGAGAGAGTAGTCCACCCTCGGGGCTGAGGGTTTGTACCAGTAGCTATGTGTTTAATCTCTCTCTCGTGTTCTTGAGATGTCACGATCTTGATGTACCGCGAGCTTTGTTAATATAGTCAGATCATATGGTGTTTTCCCCTCTCTATCTTGTTTTGATGAATTGAGTTTTTCCCTTTGAGATTTCGGTGTTATCGGATTGAATACTTTTATAGATTTGAGAACACTTGATACATGTCTTGCAATTGAATACTCATGGTGACAATGGGGTATCGTATTGATTCACTTGATATATGTTTTGGCACTCAACTTGCGGATTCCCGAGGTGACATTGGGGTAATCTATGCATAGGGGTTGATGCACATTCTTGTCTTTGTTTCTCTGGTAGAAATATTGGGGCACTCTTTGAAGTTCTTTGTGTTGGATTGAGTATTATGAATATGAATTTGTTTTGGTGTTATTTTAGTACGAACTCTAGGATAGATCGAACGGAAAGAATAGCTTTGTGTTATTTTAGTATGAACTCTTGAATAGATCGAACGACAAGAATAGCTTTGAGGTGGTTTCGTACCCTACAAACAATTTATTCTTGTGTTCTCTGCTAGATAGGAACTTTGGAGTGATTCTTCATCGCACTTTGAGGGATGGTTATATGATCCAATTATATTAGCATTGTTGAGAGGTTGCATTAGTGAAAGTATAGACCCTAGGCCTCATTTTCAAGCATTGTAATAACGTTTTTGTGCCCCTTTACTATTTGCTACCTTGCTGTTTTTATTTATTCACATTATAAAAATATATTTCTACCATCCATATTACACTTTTATCACCATCTCTTCGCCGAACTATTGCACCTATACAATTTGCCATTGTATTGGGTGTGTTGGGGACACAAGAGATTTCTTGTATTTGGTTGCAGGGTCGTTTGAGAGAGACCATCTTCATCCTACACCTCTCACAGATTGATAAACCTTAGGTCATCCACTTGAGGGAAAATTGCTACTTTCCTACAAAACTTTGCGCTTGGAGGCCCAACACATGTCTACAAGAATAAAGTTGCGTAGTAGACATCAAGCTCTTTTCTGGCACTGTTGCCAGGGAGGTGAGTGGATGAAGGTATATCTTTAGATCTTGCAATTGAATCTTTTAGTTTCTTGTTTTATCACTAGTTTGGTTTATAAAAAGAAAACTACAAAAAAATGGAATTGAGGTTGCATCATATTATTGATCAACTTTATAATATCTTTCTTGAAAATGATGGTTAGGAAAATTGTGCTCAATTGTTAGAAGAAGAAGTCAATAAAATGTTTGGCACAAAATGTTTGAATGATGAGCCTGATTGCAATGTTGTTAGTATGAATTCTTTGAATATCCATGATGCTAATGATATGCAAAGCCATAAGCTTGGGGATGCTATATTTCATGAATACGATATTTTTAGTCCCCCAAGCTTTGATGAGAAAATGTATTATGATGATTGCATGCCTCCTATTTATGATCATTTTATAGAAACTTTATATCACTTTTGGGACTAACCTATTGACCCAATGCCTAGTGCCTAGTGCCAGTTGCTATTTTTTTGCTTGTTTTTTACATCGCAGGAAATCAATATCAAACGGAGTCCAAACACCGTGAAACTTTTTGTGGATTTTTTATGGACCAGAACACTTCCAATGTGCCAGATCAGCACCTGGGGGGGTGCCCCGAGGGGGGCACAACCCACCAGGGCGTGCCTGGGGGCCCAGGCGCGCCCAGGTGGGTTGTGCCCACCTCGGTGGCCTCCCGCACCCCCTCTTTACCCTATAAATTCCCAAATATTCCAAAAACCCTTGGGGTAACCCTAGATCAAAAGTTCCGCCACCGCAAGGCTTTGTAGCCACGAGAAACCAATCTAGACCCCGTTCCGGCACCCTGCCGGAGGGGGAAATCATCATCGGTGGCCATCTTCATCATCCCGGCGGCACCACGATGAGGAGGGAGTAGTCCACCCTCGGGGTTGAGGGTTTGTACCAGTAGCTATGTGTTTAATCTCTCTCTCTCTCTCCCTCTCTCTCTCTCTCTCTTGTGTTCTTGAGATGTCATGATCTTGATGTATCGCGGGCTTTGTTAATATAGTCGGATCATATGGTGTTTTCCCCTCTCTCTCTTGTTGTGATGAATTGAGTTTTTCCCTTTGAGATTTCGTTGTTATCGGATTGAATACTTTTATGGATTTGAGAGCACTTGATATATGTCTTCCATATGAATACTCGTGGTGACAATGGGGTATCATATTGATTCACTTGATATGTGTTTTGGCACTTAACTTGCGGATTCCCGCGGTGACACACTACAAAAAAATACACTTCCGTGATGATACGTGTTTGTCACAGTAGGTCACGTTTTCTGTCATGCATGTACATCCATGACAAATTTATGACAGAATCAAGATAGTCATACATGTGCTGTCGTAGAAGTGTTCCATGACATTACCAAAATTATCATCACGGAAGTGTCCACTTCCATGACGATAAATCGCGCGTCACAAAAGTGCTTTCGTCAAGGGTGACCGACACATGGCATCCACCGTAACGGAATGCCGTTAAGCTATCGGGTCCGGTTTTGCATCGGATAACCTGTTAACAGCCCCGACCAATGGGGATTTTCCACATGTAAAATCATCATTGGCTGGAGGAAACACGTGTCAGCTCACCGTTGGGATAGATGTCATCCACTAATTGGACACAAAGCGCCTATGATACGTCGACACGTGGCACGGCCCAACAGAGGCCCATTCTTGTGAAAAGGCCGGCCCGTTTGACTTGGTCAAAAGGTGGCGGGACGGCCCACGGCAAGCCTGTTAATGGCCTGTTCGCATATAGCCCATTTACAGCCCGCTAACCCAAGGCCCGTTTACGACCTAACTGAATTAGGCCTAGTAGCGTCATCTGGGCCGTCCAATATAATTCCAACTCGTTTTAACTTCCGGCCCATGTATGTCCCATGACGTCTTTCGGCCCATATGAGGCCCTTATTACTCTCGGCCCATTAACGGCCCGTGGTAAAACTGGCCCATAATGAACAATGTATCACTTTTTACCCATTAACGTCCTGTGGTGAAACGGGCCCGTAATGAACAGTGTATCACTTTATACCCATTAACGACCCATTATTCTGTTGGGCCATTTCCAGCCCATGTTATCTTTCGGCCTTCTCAGGGCCCATTTATTCTTGGGCTCATTTCCACATTCATTTACTTACGGCCCGTTACTGTCATTTTCTGCTTGTGGGCCAAATTCAGCCCGTGGTTATAGTCGGCCCGTTAATACGTTGGGTCATTTTGATAGCGTCATCAAAATACGCCTGATTAACGACGGCCCGTTATGGTCGGCCCATGAACGGACAATTTCAACTCTAGCCCATTTACGGCCATAATGTGGTCTGTTATTGGCCCATGTTTGGCCAACCGATCATAAGCCCGTAGAAGGCCCATTGATGATACGACCCATAGAAGGCCCATTGTGTCTACGGCACGTATAAGGCCCATTGTTTCTACGCCACGTAGAAGGCCCATTGTTTCTACGACCCTTAGAAGGCCCATTGTTTCTACGGCCCGTAGGAGGCCCATGTAAACTACAGCCGGTGGGCATCAAAGTTCGCCACCAGTGCAAATATAAGGAACACCCTACACTATACAAAAATGGCTTGCTGTTTTCTTCAGCCGGTGGCTGCACGTTAAGAACAAATTTTGTATCGCACCAAAACAAATTACAACTATAAAACAAAAGGAAGGTTGGCATAAAAGTTAACAGTCTAGCAGATAAATGCACCACCAGAAGTTCAGAAGCTCAGTTCATTTGACCTAACTGTTACGTTTTCATGCTGTATTGTCCGATGGAGCACCATAACCTTCGCCTTCAGTTCTCCTAGGCTCCTGAACAACATAGCAAATGTCTGATAATCTGGTTTCAAAACCATGCATATCTTGACAACATCGAACAATGTCTCTCCTTGTTTCACAAAGGGTCTCTGTTAGGGAATGGACTTGTGTCTGGAGCGCAGATACAACATTGTTTTGAGCTTGCATATCTTGATCATGAGGCATTTAGGACGAGATTGCCTTAATAACCAAGCCAGTATTACACAGGAATGTGCTTTTGGCACTGTTAGTGGACAGGTACTGACCCACTGCAGCAAGAGCTGACATTGCGGTTATAGTTGCCTCGCCACCTTCAGAAGGTGGCGGTTCCACCATTTTTCCATAGCTCGCTAAAAAGTTGTGGTTTTACATTAGTAGTACCAAAACAGAAGATATTAAGGAGGCAGCAAAACCAAACAAAATAGTTTTGGTCTATATACAGAACTTATTCTGGTGAACCCATGTAAAATAATAGTTGTATTTTATTGCAAAGTACATAATAAAACCAGGTTCCAAACATATGACCATGTACCATCGCTAATATCTCCCTAATAATAAAGCACTGATTGACTTTGTCGGGTTCACCGTCACAATACGCTTCTTCCCGTGAATTTACGCTTTCAATTTGAATTTAAACATATATCCGAGGTGGTACTAATCTCACGCTTCGTTTCCTATGTTTGGTCATCAATCAATCATACGATTCCACCTATCAATTGCTCCACGTGGGCCTTCATACGTCGTGTGCTTGGTTTCCGCAGATCGATCGCTACGTATGGGCCGGCCCAGTTAATTAGGAGCCACGGCAGATCGCATGACTAAGCCAGCACGTCCCTGTTTCATACGTCGTTCGTTTTGTAATACAATCGCTTGCCTCTTTTTCCATCGCCCCGTACGTCCCTGTTTCCAGATCCGTTTTCAAGATCGAAGCGTTCGACATCCGAACTCTTGCCCTCGAGTACCTATATATTACTTCAGCCAGGGGAGAAAACCAACTATACGCCCGAGAATTCTGAGCATATGTTAGGCCTCGCCTGCGATCCGTCCTCGCCTCCATGACTTGCTCTGTTTCGGATAACTCGTGTGCTCACGATGCGATCCGCCACCTCGGTACGAGCCCCAACCACGAGTTCATTGGCACCTCTCGCGCCTTCCTCCCGTCGCACTTCGGGGAGATGTCATGCAATCAGGAAGGAGGGGATCGATGAGAAGCCGAGAAGGTCGCGATCGGTGGCACAGTTGGAGAAGGAATTATGCTTCCATTGGTCCCTTCTACAGGAGTGGAGGAGAAACAGGAAGCCGTCGACTCGCCATCTAGGTCGGGTAGCTGGTTGGAGGAGGAATTATGCTTCCATTGATCCCTTCTGCAGGAGTGGACGAGAAACAGGAAGCCATCGACCTCGCCATCCAGGTCGGGTAGCTGGCTAGAGCAAGCATGCCGATGCATGCATGACCTATGAACATACATGTATGCTTGCGTGCGGTCTCGCCGGCCTAGCCGAGGCAAACTTCCACAGCGGCACGGCCTCATCCGTCACCACGGAATCCGGCGAGCTCTATCTTTTGCCGTCGCCACTGTCACCATCACAAGGATACACTCGAGGCGATTAGTCCCCCGGCAAGTACTCCTTCGACTCCCCCCGCTCGCCTCGCCATCTAGCTATCCGAGCTCGAGGAGGCTTCGGCGTCCTTCATCGCCGTGTGCGAGAGATCTCGGCACTTCGTGGTAAATAAGGTCGCCACCCTCGAGGCCACGTTGGGCACGAGGCAGCCCTTCCTCGCCAAACTGATCGGGTATGCCTCTAGGCTCTAACATGAGCTGCACGAGCTGATGCTGCAAGACTCAACATGTCAGTGGACGCGACCAGGATGGCCTACTTGCAGAAGGTCACACACGTTATGGAGTAATGGAGTCCTGCGAAACAAGTGCATACACAATAGCCATGCATTGGTAGAACCTTTATGCGTGATAATTATGATTATGCATGCGTCAATGTACGGACTACTATATATTTTTCTTCACTTTTCGGTCAAAAATTGCACTAGATGCACAAGATAAATCATATGGCGGATCATCGAAGGCACCATGCTGAAGTAGCAGAGAAGATGAATTCTTATATTAACTCGATCCGCTCCATACAGGTGAGAGAGCCCAAGAGGTTTTTTTAATATATGTATGATTAGTGGAGCAATCTTTTCATGTTGACTGTTTTTAACAAGGATGCCCTATAGTAATTCATTGTGTTGTTTGTTGACACGGATGCAAATTGTTAGGCTTATATTGACATTATGATGCATAAAAATATTAAGTGGCTTGATGCATTGTATATTACATACAATAAGGGTAGTTAGCTGCTCTTTCTTGCACAGTGATTACTCAATGGTGATTATCAATTTTTAATGTCCGGTTCTCAGCGATTTCACATCTTTATCACCTATAGTTTCAAGAATAAAAATTGTACCGGAAATTGTTGACAAATTAATATTTAATGCAAACCTGCTACCCCCTCCATCCACACACACACACACACACACACACACACACATATATATATATATATATATATATATGCATTTTTCGAGATTGTTTTTGACAATTCATAAGATTAATAGTATATTGTAAGACGAGATCACCAGGGGGGACCCGATGCGATCAGGCCCCGGGCGATGGAGGAGCGCCATGAGCCATCGCAAGGGGGCGCGAGGCCAGGAACGGCGACCCAAGGGCCGGCGCAGCGACGGCGGGGGCGGGGACAGAGGTCGGCGCAACATCGGCGGCGGCGGCGGTAGAGGCAGCGGAAGCCATCTTAACCTAATCTGATACCATGTAAGACGAGAATATTGAGGCAACTGCTCGACACCCTAAGGGGGTGCGGCTATCTCATTATATATATGTACCAAAGGGTACAAGTACAAGGTATATGCACATGTCTACGTATACACAAGTCTACGTATATATACAGTCTAACATATATGAGATGTATAATATGAAAATTATATCATTGGAAGCACCTTTCACGTACGTATTTGAGAGTATGCTCTGTGTAACTTGCATATTCATATATTATTGCTCTAATATGCTGTCAAAGTTACATCGAAAACGCATTAGGCCCTATATAGATGGATGAAGGGAGTATATACAATTGATCAGTCATAAGGTGACCTTGATTTGAAGGTGAACAAATGACCTAGGGGCTCTTTTTTCTCCGTTGCAACACACAGGCATGTTTGCTTCCTCTCCTCATCTCTCTTTCTCTCCCGATCTCTCTTTCCCCTTCTAGCGCCGTCACTTCCGTCGTTGCTATGCGCCTCCGGGGCCGCTGCCATGTCAATCACGTGACCGAGCTCTCCGTCGTTGAAGTCCCGCGCCACCCAGCTTATCCCCATCTTGCGTCAATCGCCCCCGTTAATTTTGCTGCCCAGCTCCGCCATCCAGAGGATGCCACGAATGCTGGGTGATGTAGGTTGGTCGGAGGGTCATCCAGTTCGAGCGCCTTCGACTGCTCCTCCGCCCATGATTCGGTCAGGCTCACGTGGTGCCCTGAGGGAGAACAAAGGCGGTGTGCACAGTCCAAGGCGGCAGTGACACGCGAGCTCAGCCCCGACGTAGCTGGCACAGCTGCAAGCCCCCACGCCCCCGATGAGGTGGTAGACGACGGTTGTCGGAGGAGGCCTCAGCGATTTACGCGCCGTCAACGACGTCCGGGTCGCTCCAGACCACGACTGCTAGCTGCATCTAGAGACCATGGCGGGGTCAACGGGTTGGCTCACCTAAACGCAGATGGTATCCATCGATGTTCTAATTCATCTACTTTGTTTCTTCAAGTAGCACGTTTTTTGTTCTATGAGTATTCACCTTTGTGGATGACATTATGCAACCTTTCAGTAATTAATCCACTGATG
Organism: Triticum aestivum; assembly: GCF_018294505.1. NCBI lineage: Eukaryota > Viridiplantae > Streptophyta > Magnoliopsida > Poales > Poaceae > Triticum > Triticum aestivum. Next base: position 159,708,877 of record NC_057814.1, read on the forward strand.
ATGCCTCCTTTAATCTCTAGATGCGGTTGTGGCTGTGGTGGCAACCTTAATTAGGATCGTTAGGTGTAATGCAATTGCAATACAGTATCTATCCATGCATGGACAATCGAATCCGGTTGCAGCAGCTACTGTCAAAGGTGAATATTTTGGAGAACTATGTTTTGATCAACTATTCATCTTTTGTGGGGCCATTAGTTCCGACCTCATGTTAGCAGCAGTTGATATTCTTAATCGTGTGTGCATGCATGGCCCGAGCTCGTAGACCGATTGCTGGACACCTAATTGCATTGCTTATTTTGCTATCTCGTCAGCTCTTTTCTTCTTTTTCTTGCAGACAGAAGCAATATGTGGAATGAGTATTTCGAGAAGCTTCAGAGAAGAGGCACACAAATGAGCAGCTTACGTTCAATTTTTCAGACAACTGTTCATAATAATTATGTAAATAACCACAGGGAACGTACAGAGAGTATATACTGGGATCCAACGATGCTCTGCTCAGCTGGGTGAAGTTTATAGGGCTCTTGTAAGTTTGGGACGAGAAGGTAATATCATAGAATCATATGATACAAGGTTCCACTTGATACTTCAAATTCATTGATAATGATATTTCTTCCTTTTCTGATTTTAGCATTTTTCAGCAGATCAATTGATACGACAAGGAATGGCATATCAGGCATGTTCTAACTTGAATCTGGCCTTTTAGGTTTGATCTTATCTTCGAGAGACTTATTTGGTGTTGATGATAGTTGTAGCATAAAATATTATGAAGTGTATGTTGTCTTCTATTATGGTTGTATTGACCTTCTAGCAAAATCGATAAGATTTGATAGTCCATTTGCGTCAATGCTCAGAGGGTGAGATCTGAGATGTATTTCTCCCTGACCGGCATGGTACACAACCACACAAGCTGATCGGACGACGTGCACGACTGCCACGTCCCTATGTGGCCTCAGGACTCGCATAGACGGACTGCCGGCCCAATGCGCATGCAAATGGTAGGTGAAGATGGCATTATCTATCGGCCCCGAGCGATGTTTATTGGGCCAGTCAGCTAGAGACATGAGATTTTTTTTCTCCTGTTGCAACGCACGGGCATGTTTGCTAGTGTATTGTCTATTTCTTCACATTGTATTGAGGGCTAAGGATAAAGAGACAAAGTTTATAATACGGTAAGCATAGTATGACATCATTCATATCATAAAACAACTGAGAATAGACAAACAGGCAATTGTAACGTTGTGTGGGCAAGTCCAGCACGGAACTAGATTACAGGTCAAGATCAAAGGAACATCACTCCTCTCTTTTAAACCTTGTAAGGTGCAATGATACGCTAAGACAATTGTGTATAAAATTGAAAAGAGTAATAGACATTGGCTGCAAACCATGCAGTTCAAGGCACAAGTCAGAGTAAGTAGTAGTTAAAAGGCATGAGGATTAAGGACTTACAACAGAGGCTTTGACTGGTGTAGTCATGCCCTTCTTCTTGCTGGTGTGACAGTCCTTGAAGATTTCCACAGCATTTGGTTCAAGTACTTTTTGGTTCTTGCGGGCTTTCCTCTGCATTTGGAAAGATCTGATAATATGGTACATCGAAAAAGAGTGAAACATCAGCTAATTACAAGAGCCTCACAGTGTGCAATATAGCTACGAGATCCTATCGTCTGTTGGAATTTCACTTTCGTACGGTTGGCCTTGTTCTTTGAAGAGTTCACCTACAAGAAGATAGATTTGTGTGTCACATGCGTAAATAGGACTTCAACATGTGATCTGATGACATATATATAATGTACCTGATACTTCGGATCGGACCAGTGTTTAACGAGGCCTCTCCAGTCTTCATCAGATATATTTTCCACTGGAGATGTTTGGGCAAGTTCACTATTAGCCTTGCCTTCAAAGTGAGTTTTCCTCAAGTTATACCGATACTGTCGCAGAGCAGACCTGAAAACATGGGTGCAAGCTTGTCTGGTTGCATCATCTTGGCTATCCAACTTGAACCTCATCTGTTGAAAATTATGGGAGTCTCATTATCAGCAACCTAGAAAGTATTGGACAGAGCAAGACGATATTACTAGTTTCCATACATAACCATACTTACAGATAAATGGTCGAGGAAGGTGTTGAACTGGGTTTCGTCTTTGTCATTCCTGTACTGAATCCATGTTGAGAGGATACGTACATCAGTACATGACACCTAACAACAACCGCTGCCTCCGATACTAACTTGGCTGACTCTGTAGCATCACGTGGCCTTTTTAAACCTGCCTCAAAACGGATCTCCATTCTTCCTCCTCTAGATTTAGTTAACCTATCGAGCATTATTCCTGATGTTTGTTTCCTCTTGCGCCTAGGTGCTAGTCCAACAACAAACATAGGAAGTGTTAGTGTACATCAAACTACATATAAAGAAGCATGCAACTGTAACTTGACTCCAGCAACTACCTTCTTGCTGTTGAAGCTCACAAAGTTCATCTAATCTTGCCAACTCATCTTGTGTCAAGAGTGCTTCAGAAGTAGTGTCAGGTGGCAAGGGAGCTTGGGAACATGCTGCTAGCTGAGTTGACGAGCGAGTAAATCGTGCAGCTGGTGGTACTGTGGAAGGTGTTGCAACAATTAGGGTTGTCTCTGCTTGTTTGGTGGCAGCTATTTGTTTCTGTTTGGCTTGTTCTGCAGCTTGTGTAGCATGGGATACCCTGTCGGTACAATTTTCCACTGGACTTTGACCTTCTATTGCACCATCAGTACCAGCAGAATCTGCAGGATTGTTCCGCTTCCCTTTCCCTGTCGTTCTGTCTTGCTTTCTCTTTTTCCGTGCCATGTTAAGTCAAGCCGACAAGAAAAACGAATAACAATTTAGTTCTTCAGAACAAATGTACTTTGATGTAAGAACATGGTGTGATAGACAGATATTGTATGTTCTAGAAATAGGAACACGTGTCTTAGTCACAAGTATAATGTGTAAAGTAAGCAGATGCAATTCAACAAAATTAGAAGCAATACAAGCTAGACATCATACATAACATGCAACCACATATAACAGTGCCAAGTTAGAGGGAGCACCTGTGATGGTGCACTAAGGGAGACGTGCTCATCACCAACACAGCTACGTTGAGTGTCTATGCATGTGTTGTCTTGGGAATCATCTTGGGGGGATGGAGGAGTAGAATCTGTAGAGGCCCTCCATTTGGAAGGAGCACCTTCATCCGCTGCCTTGCTAACTTCCTTCCGCTTTATTGATTTTGAATTGTCAAGTAAAACCAACAAGAAAAAGCAATAAAATTCACTCTTCAGAACTCATTCGTGCATGATACTGACAATCACTACTTTGATGTAAGGCAAACACATGATTCCAGGATGGAATAATACGAAAAACAGGACGGCACGGCATATTCACAACTGTTTGTGTAAACTAAGCAGAAACCATTTCACCAAATAAGAAGCAATGCAAGCTAGACACCACGTGAAAGATGCAACCAATATGACTCTGCCAAGTTAAAAGTGTTCCATCATAAATGGCATTTCAACAAATTAGAAGCAGCGCATGCTATAAATCATATCAAAGATGCAACTAATATCACACTGCATATACTGAAGGTGTCTCGTCATATTGATTTATGCGGGATACAAAAAAACAATAGTTTTATGTGAGGACATGCTTAATAGACAGATGTACTATGTACTAAATACAGGAAGGCATGTCACATTAACAGGTATAATGTATAAGCTAAGCAGAATAGCACATGCAGTTTAACCAGATTGGAAGAATTACAATCTAGACACCATATGAAACATGCAACCACATATCACGCTGCCAAGTTAGAGCAAGCACCTGGGATGCTAGTGTAGGGGAAATGCAGTAATCAACTACAGAGCTACGTTCACTATCTTCATCTAGCCTTGCTGTTTCTTGAGAATCATGTCGGGAGGCTGACGCTGCATCATTTAAATGAGGAGTATTCGACTTGCCTGACTGCCCCATCATAAGTGATTGATGAGGGATACACAAGAACATTAGTTTGATGTAAGAACATGGTTAATACACAGGTGTACTAGTATGTACCAAAAACAGAAAGGCATGTCATATTCAAAGGTATAATGTGTAAGCTAAGCAGATGCAATTTAACCAAATTGGAAGCAATACAAGCTAGACATCCGGCTGGAGTGGTGAGCATGATCATCTAGGACCTGAGAGCCTGGTGGGAGGCGGGCTGCTTCGCCACCATCACGGATTTTTAGTTGGCTTCCAGGTGATGCCTCTCTTTGCTGGGCCTGTCACTGGCTCGGCCAGTGCCCTGACTAGCTATTTGTCTTCTGGTGCTCACGGGATGGTGGTTCATGTAAAAAAATATCTTTCCTTATCTTAATAAAGACCGACTTCAGCCTTTCGAATACAAGCTAGACACCATATGGAACATGCAACCACATATGACACCGCGAAGTTAAAGCAAGCACCTGGGATGGTGGTTCATTGCGAGCGAGGTCATCAACTCCAGAGCTACGTTTACCGTCTCCATCTGCTGACACTGCACCTATTATAAGGCTGAAACGTGTATGGCCTATCCACATACAACGCTGGAGCGACTTCTCTCTTTTCTTTTTTGCTTCTCTCATAGCAGCAGAGTCTAAAATACCCTTGCATAAAAACACAATAGTGAAAGTATGGGTGAAGTGTGTGCAGAATTAGTGCACTGTAAAAGTAGCAGATAGCAGGTGGCTGAAAAATAAATGACAGGAGACATATGATAGCTCTACAAAATTGCATGGCAAACAAAATTAGATTCTACTCCGTATGATTTTTTAATATATGAGCACAGGAAATGCAGGTACTCCTCCAGCACACCACCACATGTGGTCATGTCAAGATAACAGTCGACTGAAAATAAATAGGTCAGTCAATTTTTTAATGAACCGTCCGATCTATAAGGAACGGGCAGACGGCCTTCGTCTACCTCCCGCCAGTCACTGTTGACGATCTTTCTCGAACCGCCAGCGACCACCGGCCCAGACCCCTGCCTCCGCCGCCCCGCCCTCCCCTCGACCTCACACCACCGCCGTGCTTGGCAGCGCCCCCAGGCCATCCCTTTAATCCCGGCCGACCTCCAGATCGGGCGCTAGTAGCTCTAGGCCCCACACGCCCCTAAGATAAACACTGAGGCGCTACTTCCCCAGTGTAATAGGTGGACTAGCGCCTGTTACAATGGGGAATGCTTCCGTTAATTGGGAATCAACTGACCAGGAATTGAAATTCAGGGGGGCGACGGACCTCTAGCTAAGGTGAAATAGTATATGAGGAGAAACCTTGTGCATCGCGAGTGATACATCTCCAACGTATCTATAATTTTTTAATGTTCCATGCTATTATATTATCTGTTTTGGATGTTTATGGGTTTTATTAAACACTTTTCTATTAATTTTGGGACTAACCTATTGACCCAGAGCCCAGTGCCAGTTCCTGTTTTTTTCCCTTGTTTCAGTGTTTCGAAGAAAAGGAATATCAAACGGAGTCGAAACGGAATGAAACCTTCTGGAGAAGTTATTTTTGGAAAGAAAGCAACCCGGGAGACTTGGAGTCCATGTCAAGAAAGCAACAAGGAAGCCATGAGGCAGGGGGTGCGCCCACCCCCCTGGGCGCGCCCTCCACCCTCGTGGGCCCCTCGTGGCTCCCCTGACGTATTTCTTCCGTCTATATATATCCATATACCCTAAAACTTTCGAGGAACAGAATAGATCGGGAGTTCCGCCGCCGCAAGCCTCTGTAGCCACCAAAAACTAATCGGGACCCTGTTCCGGCACCCTGCCGGAGGGGGAAACCCTCACCGGTGGCCATCTTCATCATCCCGGCGCTCTCCATGACGAGGAGGGAGTAGTTCACCCTCGGGGCTGAGGGTATGTACCAGTAGCTATGTGTTTGATCTCTCTCTCTCTCTCGTGTTCTTGATTTGGCACGATCTTGATGTATCGCGAGCTTTGCTATTATAGTTGGATCTTATGTTTCTTCTCCCCCTCTACTCTCTTGTAATGGATTGAGTTTTCCCTTTGAAGTTATCTTATCGGATTGAGTCTTTAATGATTTGAGAACACTTGATGTATGTCTTGCCGTGCATATCTGTGGTGACAATGGGATATCACGTGATTCACTTGATGTATGTTTTGGTGATCAACTTGCGGGTTCCGCCCATGAACCTATGCATAGGGGTTGGCACACGTTTTCGTCTTGATTCTCCGGTAGAAACTTTGGGGCACTCTTTGAGGTTCTATGTGTTGGTCGAATAGATGAATCTGAGATTGTGTGATGCATATCATATAATCATACCCACGGATACTTGAGGTGACATTGGAGTATCTAAGTGACATTAGGGTTTTGGTTGATTTGTGTCTTAAGGTGTTATTCTAGTACAAACTCTAGGGCTGTTTGTGACACTTATAGGAATAGCCCAACGGATTGATTGGAAAGAATAACTTTGAGGTGGTTTCATATTCTACCATAATCTCTTTGTTTGTTCTCTGCTATTAGTGACTTTGGAGTGACTCTTTGTTGCATGTTGAGGGATAGTTATATGATCCAATTATGTTATTATTGTTGAGAGAACTTGCACTAGTGAAAGTATGAACCCTAGGCCTTGTTTCTAGCATTGCAATACCATTTGTGCTCACTTTTATCATTAGTTACCTTGCTGTTTTTATATTTTCAGATTACAAAAACCTATATCTACCATCGATATTGCACTTGTATCACCATCTCTTCGCTGAACTAGTGCACCTATACAATTTACCATTGTATTGGGTGTGTTGGGGACACAAGAGACTCTTTGTTATTTGGTTGCAGGGTTGTTTGAGAGAGACCATCTTCATCCTACGCCTCCCATGGATTGATAAACCTTAGGTCATCCACTTGAGGGAAATTTGCTACTGTCCTACAAACCTCTGCACTTGGAGGCCCAACAACGTCTACAAGAAGAAGGTTGCGTAGTAGACATCAAGCTCTTTTCTGGCGCCATTGCCGGGGAGGTGAGTGCTTGAAGGTATATCTTTAGATCTTGCAATCGAATCTTTTTGTTTCTTGTTTTATCACTAGTTTAGTTTATAAAAGAAAACTACAAAAAAAGGGAATTGAGTTTGTCTCATACGCTTCATCTTTTTAATATCTTTCGTGAGTATGATGGAAAGGAAAATTGTGCCAAAGTGTTAGAAGAAGAATTACATAGAATGCTTGGCATAAAATATTTGAATGATGAGCATGATTGCAATGTTGTTAGTATGAATTCCTTGAATATCCATGATGCTAATGATATGCAAAGCCACAAGCTTGGGGAAGCTATGTTTGATGAAGATGATATTTTTTGTCCCACAAGCTTTGATGAGCAAATTTACTATGATGAAAGCATGCCTCCTATCTATGATGATTATTTTGATGACACGTATGCTTTAAAGAATAATGATAACCATGAAACTTGTCATCTTGATCTTAATTTTCAATCACATGACAGTCATTTTGTTGAGTTTGCTCCCACTATTATTCATGAGAAGAATTTTGCTTATGTGGAGAGTAGTAAATTTTCTATGCTTGTAGATCATGAAAATAATGCTTTAGGTGCTGGTTATATTGTTGAATTCATTCATGATGCTACTGAAAATTATTATGAGGGAGGAATATATGTTTGTAGGAATTGCAATAATATCAAGTTTCCTCTCTGTGTGCTTAAAGTTTTGAAGTTATGCTTGTTTTGCCTTCCTATGCTAGTTGATTGTTGTTCCCATAAGTTGTTTGCTCACAAAATCCCTATGCATAGGAAGTGTGTTAGACTTAAATGTGCTAGTCATATTCTTCATGATGCTCTCTTTATGTTTCAATTCTTATTTTTTTTGCGAGCATCATTGAAATCATCATGGCTAGCTAGGGGCGTTAAACGATAGCGCTTGTTGGGAGGCAACCCAATTTTATTTTAGTTCTTTGCTTTTTGGTTCTGTTTAGTAATAAATAAATCATCTAGCCTCTGGTTAGATGTGGTTTTATGTTTTAATTAGTGTTCGTGCCAAGTAAGACCTATAGGATCTTCTTGGATGATAGTTATTTGATCTTGCTGAAAATTCCAGAAACTTTCTGTTCACAAAAACAATCGTTTAAAATCACCAGAACGTGATAAAATACTGATTCCAATTGCAGAAGATCAATAATCAAATTGTCTAGGTCATCCTTTTTTGGCTGAATTTTTGGAGTTCCAGAAGTTTGCGTTAGTTACAGATTACTACAGACTGTTCTGTTTTTGAAAGATTCTGTTTTTCGTGTGTTGTTTGCTTATTTTGATGAATCTATGGCTAGTAAAAGAGTTTATAAACCATAGAGAAGTTGGAATACAGTAGGTTTAACACCAATATAAATAAATAATGAGTTCATTACAGTAACTTTAAGTGGTGTTTTGTTTTCTTTCGCTAACGGAGCTTACGAGTTTTCTGTTAAGTTTTGTGTTGAGAAGTTTTCAAGTTTTGGGTAAAGATTCGATGGACTATGGAATAAGGAGTGGCAAGAGCCTGAGCTTGGGGATGCCCAAGGCACCCCAAGGTAATATCCAAGGACAACCAACAGCCTAAGCTTGGGGATGCCCCGGATGGCATCCCCTTTTTCGTCTTCGTTCATCGGTAACTTTACTTGGAGCTATATTTTTATTCACCACATGATATGTGTTTTGCTTGGAGCGTCATTTTATTTTCTTTAGCCTTGCTTGCTGTTTGAATAAAGTATCAAGATCTGAAATTCTTAAATGTTAGAGAAGTCTTCACATAGTTGTATAATTATTTGACTACTCATTGATCTTCACTTATATCTTTCGGAGTAGTTTGTCATTTGCTCTAGTGCTTCACTTATATCCTTTTAGAGCACGGCGGTGGTTTTATTTTGAAGAAATAGATGAACTCTCATGCTTCACTTATATTATTTTGAGAGTCTTAAACAGCATGGTGATTTGCTTAATCCTAATATGCTAGGTATTCATGACTAGTAAAAACTTATGAGTGTGTTGAATACTAAGAGAAGTTTGATGCTTGATGATTGTTTTGAGATATGGAGGTAGTGATATCAAAGTTGTGCTAGTTGAGTAGTTGTGAATTTGAGAAATACTTGTGTTGAAGTTTGCAAGTCTCGTAGCATGCACGTATGGTAAACGTTATGTAACAAATTTGAAACATGAGGTGTTCTTTGATTGTCTTCCTTATGAGTGGCGGTTGGGGACGAGCGATGGTCTTCTCCTACCAATCTATCCCCCTAGGAGCATGCGCGTAGTGCTTGGTTTTTGATGACTTGTAGATTTTTGCAATAAGTATGTGAGTTCTTTATGACTAATGTTGAGTCCATGGATTATACGCACTCTCACCTTTCCATCATTGCTAGCCTCTTCGGTACCGTGCATTGCCCTTTCTCACATTGAGAGTTGGTGCAAACTTCGCCGGTGCATCCAAACCCCGTGATATGATATGCTCTTTCACACATAAACCTCCTTATATCTTCCTCAAAACAGCCACCATACCTACCTATTATGGCATTTCCATAGCCATTCCGAGATATATTGCCATGCAACTTTCCACCATTCCGTTATCATGACACGTTCATCATTGTCATATTGCTTAGCATGATCATGTAGTTGACATAGTATTTGTGGCAAAGCCACCATTCATAATTCTTTCATACATGTCACTCTTGGTTCATACTTTGTTCTAGTATCGAGTTGTAATCATTGAGTTGTAAATAAATAGAAGTGTGATGATCATCATTTTCTAGAGCATTGTCCCAAGTGAGGAATAAACAAAAGAGGAAAGGCCATAAAAAAAGAGAAGGCCCAAAAAAAATGAGAGAAAAAGAGAGAAGGGACAATGTTACTATCCTTTACCACACTTGTGCTTCAAAGTAGCACCATAATCTTCATGATAGAGAGTCTCTTGTTTTGTCACTTTCATATACTAGTGGGAAATTTTCATTATAGAACTTGGCTTGTATATTCCAACAATGGGCCTCCTCAAGTGCCCTAGGTCTTCGTGAGCAAGCAAGTTGGATGCACACCCACTTACTTTCTTTTGTTGAGATTTCATATATTTATAGCTCTAGTGCATCCGTTGCATGGCAATCCCTACTCCTTGCATTAACATCAATCGATGGGCATCTCCATAGCTCATTGATTAGCCTCGTTGATGTGAGACTTTCTCTTTTTTTGTCTTCTCCACATAACCCCCATAATCATATTCTATTCCACCCATAGTGCTATGTCCATGGCTCGCGCTCATGTATTGCGTGAAGGTTGAAAAAAGTTTGAGATTACTAAAGTATGAAACAATTGCTTGTCCTGTCATCGGGGTTGTGCATGATGAGAGCATTCTTGTGTGACGAAAATGGAGCATGACTAAACTATATGATTTTGTAGGGATGAACTTTCTTTGGCCTTGTTATTTTGAGAGGACATAATTGCTTAGTTAGTATGCTTGAAGTATTATTATTTTTATGTCAATATTAAACTTTTGTCTTGAATCTTATGGATCTGAATATTCTTGCCACAATAAAGAGAATTACATGGATAAATATGTTAGGTAGCATTCCACATCAAAAATTCTGTTTTTATCATTTACCTACTCGAGGATGAGCATGAATTAAGCTTGGGGATGCTGATACATCTCCAACGTATCTATAATTTTTGATTGTTCCATGCTATTATATTATCTGTTTTGGATGTTTATGGGCTTTATTAAACACTTTTATATTATTTTTGGGACTAACCTATTGACCCAGAGCCCAGTGCCAGTTCCTGTTTTTTCCCTTGTTTCAGTGTTTCGAAGAAAAGGAATATCAAATGGAGTCGAAACGGAATGAAACCTTCTGGAGAAGTTATTTTTGGAAAGAAAGCAACCGGGAGACTTGGAGTCCACGTCAAGAAAGCAACGAGGAAGGCACGAGGCAGGGGGGCGCGCCCACCCCCCTGGGCGCGCCCTCCACCCTTGTGGGCCCCTTGTGGCTCCCCTGACGTATTTCTTCCGCCTATATATATCCATATACCCTAAAACTTTCGGGGAACAGAATAGTTCGGGAGTTCCGCCACCGCAAGCCTCTGTAGCCACCAAAAACCAATCGGGACCCTGTTCCAGCACCCTGCCGGAGGGGGAAACCCTCACCGGTGGCCATCTTCATCATCCCGGCGCTCTCCATGACGAGGAGGGAGTAGTTCACCCTCGGGGCTGAGGGTATGTACTAGTAGCTATGTGTTTGATCTCCCTCTCTCGTGTTCTTGATTTGGCACGATTTTGATGTATCGCGAGCTTTGCTATTATAGTTGGATCTTATGTTTCTTCTCCCCCTCTTCTCTCTTGTAATGGATTGGGTTTTCCCTTTGAAGTTATCTTATCGGATTGAGTCTTTAATGATTTGAGAACACTTGATGTATGTCTTGCCGTGCGTTTCTGTGGTGACAATGGGATATCACGTGATTCACTTGATGTATGTTTTGGTGATCAACTTGCGGGTTCCGCCCATGAACCTATGCATAGGGGTTGGCACACGTTTTTGTCTTGATTCTCCGGTAGAAACTTTGGGGCACTCTTTGAGGTTCTATGTGTTGGTCGAATAGATGAATCTGAGATTGTGTGATGCATATCGTATAATCATACCCACGGATACTTGAGGTGACATTAGAGTATCTAGGTGACATTAGGGTTTTGGTTGATTTGTGTCTTAAGGTGTTATTCTAGTATGAACTCTAGGGCTGTCTGTGACACTTATAGGAATAGCCCAACGGATTGATTGGAAAGAATAACTTTGAGGTGGTTTCGTACCCTACCATAATCTCTTCTTTTGTTATCTGCTATTAGTGACTTTGGAGTGACTCTTTGTTGCATGTTGAGGGATAGTTATATGATCCAATTATGTTATTATTGTTGAGACAACTTGCACTAGTGAAAGTATGAACCCTAGGCCTTGTTTTCTAGCATTGCAATACCGTTTGTGCTCACTTTTATCATTAGTTACCTTGCTGTTTTTATATTTTCAGATTACAAAAACCTATATCTACCATCCATATTGCACTTGTATCACCATCTCTTCGCCGAACTAGTGCACCTATACAATTTACCATTCTATTGGGTGTGTTGGGGACACAAGAGACTCTTTGTTATTTGGTTGCAGGGTTGTTTGAGAGAGACCATCTTCATCCTACGCCTCCCACGGATTGATAAACCTTAGGTCATCCACTTGAGGGATATTTGCTACTGTCCTACAAACCTCTGCACTTGGAGGCCCAACAACGTCTATAAGAAGAAGGTTGCATAGTAGACATCAGCGAGTTACTAGGAACATCTAGTATCAAGAAGAAGCGGTCAACTAGTGTCTTCTGTGGGATGAATACCGTGCAAGCAGACACGTAAGATTTGCACGAATAAGGGAAGAGGAGTACCATTTCCGGTTGCCAGTGTTGGGTCCTCCATATGTCGCACCGATCTTATTCTTTTTGCCGGGGGAACCGATGTTTTGGAGGAGGGTGCAGCCTTGGAGGAACCCATGGCGAAATTGTTGACTGTGTTGCCGTGGTCGTATGTCGGCGGAGGGGAAGAAGATCCGAGGCGGCGAAGGACGGCGTAGCAAGAACAGCTCCGGTGCGGTGGACGGTGGCGAAGTTGGAGCCACAGCGGTGAGGCGCGGGACAGCGTGGTTGAATTGGCTCGGGTATGGACGGCTCGGCCTCGGCTTCAACTACTAGCCATGGAGGGCGTTGCAGTTGAGGTTGCGGTGGATGACGACGTCGTGGTATCGGCTCCGGCGTGATGGAGGAGGGCGGCGGTTGATGGGTGGAATGGGGTGGCGGACGGAGGACGCCGGGGTTTTGAGGCTGGTGGAGAGGTAGTTTTTGCGCCCACGAAGTATGAATGGGGAATCAGACTTGTGGGCGGGGGGGGGGGAGGGGGTAGAACAATGTTTCGGTCTGGGACGCGCTTGTTTTTGGCTTTTTTGAACAGAAGATGGGACGCGCTTGTTTGAAATTTGGGGAAAGTACAAACGTTGCCCCCCTCTTAAAAATTTCGGACCTACTGCGGGTCGGGGGTAGGATGGTAATCCCAGGTGTCCCAAATAGTGGGCGGGAGCAATTTCGGCCGCGCGCATGTGTGCTAAGGCGGCCATTGTGTATGAATGTTTTTCGGAGGCGGTTGCGTGGCGTCTAGATGAAGCTACAAACCTACCCCGGTTTAGACCTTTGGACGTCAAGCCGGTAGGTTTCACGGGTCGGAGTTATTAGAAAAGTATTTTCCTTGTACTACCAAACATTGGTCTCACGCGGTTTCGGGCGAGTAGAGGCTCTTTTGGCGCTTCGTTCGAAATTTTGAACACAAGCATTCACGTTTAGAGTACTCTTGAACTTTGAGGATTGACCTAAATAGACAACGTTAAATTTGACCTTGTATGTTTGAAAACCTCATTAAATTATCCGCTTCTTTTTGAAATTTTGACACTTGAAAATCCTATAACTACGATTATTTTGGAATGGAGGAGCTAAATTAGAATCTATTTTGTACACGACTAGATATGCTATTATGTACAAAATCAGAGCAAAGATTGGTGCCCCCATAATTTAGGTATGATTTACAAATGCCATGATATCAAATTCAAATAATTGAATGGACTTCATGTTGAATTCGATTTTTTAAAACCACCTTAGGTTGAATTCAAATGTATGCTAGTTCATAGGTAGCTATTTATAATGTTCATTGTGTAACTTTCGTATGTATAATGTGCTTTACACACACAACATGAACTATACTCATGTTTATATTCGATTGCTAAAGCGATGCACTGTCTGGAGTTCAAAATACTAACTATGTGGATCAATTTGTCAGCGTTCTGGGAACGGGGGTCCACAGACTTGCCTGCCTGCGGCCCATAGCGTGGCTAAGCTAGCAGGCCGTACGACCCATCTTCATCAACAAGGCATCCAAGACCCTCGCAAGGGCCCAAGCCTCGCGAGGCGGACGACGCAATACCTCCTCTCGAGTGGCCTAGCCAGGCAGGCTCACGAGGAGCGGAGATATCAAGGCGGGGCAAACCTCACGAGGCTCTCGTGACGTGAGCCATAACGCACGACACCAGGCGGGCGCCAGCGCGCACAGTGTCCTCATTTCCTCTTTGGTGCTAAAGAGGCCAGCGCAGGCGAGGAGTACCGAGGCATCAGGCAAAGGTTGCTATATTGGTGCAACGAGACCAAGACCAGGAGGACGGCAAGACGGAGGTCATTGTGGAGCCCAAGACAGCGTCACCACAAAGCTTTTCGCAGGCGAAGACCACTTTTGTCAGGATAGCTTGTACTAGCTGTCCCCCTTCAAATTTGCCCGCCATTGTTGGCTCCCTTCCCGCTTGATATTTGGGAAGAGGAACATGGCCTATATAAGTAGAGCTAGCCACCATAGTAGGGGCATCGAGCAATTCACCCAGCTCTCACCCACACAAGTTAGCCAGGCACAAGAACACCTCAACCTCAGGAGGTGGTTCTTCCCTTGTACTGTTCATCATCAGCCCAAGAGGCAATCCACCACCACCACACTGGAGTAGGGTATTACATCACATCGGTGGCTCGAACCAGTATAAACCTCGTGTCCTTCTGTGTTGTGAGTTCGTCGAGTTCGTCCGCGAGATCTTAGTGAGCTAGGGCATAGATCAGTAGGAGGGAAAGACTTCGCGTGCACCCTAGTGTTCGAACCTTAAGGGTTTGCCGGAACCCCACATCCGACACAATTGTGTCAAATAATAACATAGACATGCTCAAATTTGATAGAATCTAGATGTCTGATGGATCAATGACCGTTCCTTACGCGAATCGCAAATATCATGATCCCATCCTAATATTTGGATACAATTTATATCTTTAATCAATGTGTACAGCAGTCTTGTACGTGTAGTTTCAGTCTCCATCGGTGGTCTCTCACACATGCTCACACACTCTCTCCCGAGGTGTCTTTCTCGCACACATGCTCTCGATATAACCCCTCCCTCTCGTAACCATTTACGACTGTTTTCACTAACCTTTATCACAAGCACTTTTCCTCTCGCAAGCATACACACGCACAATCCCCATCGACCCTTTCTATATACATAGACTTGCCTACGTGTCTCCTGTACGCACATTATCTTTAGGCATGTCTCTCACGCATTGTCTCACGCCTCTCTTCCTAATCGATGAGTATGATTCTAGCAAAGCATTCTATAGGATGCCCCTTAAAGTTAGGTTGGATGAATAGTAATATTAGAGATAAAGGGGTTACCTTAGTCCGAGAACCTAGGGTTACAAATCCTAGCCGTCTTTGTCAGTGGACATAGAGTCCTTCACAATTATTCTATCTTTGTCTTGTACGACTAGTCATCCATGGGTCTCCCTAAATGCGTCACGGGCCGACCAATGTGGCGCAGGACGGAACCGAATGAAGGGCCTCACCTCGACCCATCGGACCTCACGCGGTGACACACCCTCTGCCCCCATGTCTCGTTATCTTCTCACACCCACACATACCAACACAGACACCACACACAAAAAATATATTCTCCTGGTGCCTCTATCCACTCCCCCCTTGCATATACACACTCAAGGGAATCTCTTGCCGTGACGTCATATTCGTCTCTCTCTCTCGAGACCACTCTCATTTCTCGTGCTATCTCTCCCACGCCCCCTGTCAACCCCTCTATCCATGCCTCTCTCGAATACGTAATACACACACATACCTCTCTAGGACCTGCCAAATGCATCAACTACACATTCACACATGTTACATCACGTACCCCATTGATCTAAAAAGCCCTCTCTTCATGTTTATTTCGCATACAACATTCCTTTTGAATAAAGTGTGGCCAAAAAAATATTTTAGAATTTCTACATATATACAACATTACAAAGTTATATGGAGGAGTATGAATGCTTGCATTGCATGGTTCCCACAATGATATTTATTCTGCACTGTGAATTTGTATATTTTTATACTATATATAAAGTTAGTCATAATAAAGAGAAACGAAGAGCATCTCTCTCTCCATCGCATACCCCCCTCTACGCCCCTTTCACGTACGCACACAAACTATCTCCAGGTCCTCTATAAGTAAGCCCCCAGCACATTCACGCATGTTTCATCTTTCTCTCGCGATATATATAGTGACGATCATTGTATTTGAAGCGAAAACATGATACGTACATTGGATTTCAGAATCCACTCATTACGGTCACCATTTACGTTTTGTGGTATATTATACAGTCACGGGCTCACCGTACAACTATGTATTTTCTCAAGACACGACTAGTTGACCACTTAAACGCCCCACGTGGCACCTCTAGTGTTGCATCACATTATCTCACTACCATCGGGCCCACCTGTCGGCTTGTATCTACTCTACATCTACACTCTTATAAAATACTAGCAAGATGCCCATGCGTTGCACGGAACATCAAGATGCATTTGTATGAGTAGTTTATCTTGTGGGAGAAAAGGATGAAGAAGGGAAGGCCTTATTTGCAAGTGTGGAGAGGGGTGTGGGTATCTTTTAGCAAAATTGCCATAGTTTCCTTCCTATCCGTCAGATATAGATCGGACGGCCTATATTGCAGGATGGCAGGCACACGATCATCACCGACTATGCTTTTTATAAGAGTAGGGATAAAATACACTCTTATAAAAACAGAGTTGGTGATGATGGTGTGCCTGCCATCCTGCAATATAGGCCGTCCGATTTATATCTGACGGATAGGAAAGAAACTATGAAAATTTTGCCTAAGATGTACCCACACACCTCTCCACATTTGCAAATAAGGCCTTCCCTCGTTCATCCTTTTCTCTCACAAGATAAACTAGTCATACAAATGCATCTTGATGTTACGTGCAACGCACGGGCATCTTGCTAGTAAGAATGAAAACAAATGACAAAAACATATTGGACGCTGGTTCGAAGTCATGACCGCGGGCACAACGGACAAGGTGGCCTTGTATTGGTATGCTGAGCCGTCTGTTTTAACACACAGGAGCTGGTGTGGTGATTATACACACACACGCACGCATGCACACGAACTGCATGCACGCAACACTCACACGGACACATGCACCCACGCACGCACACAACACTCACACGTACACACGCAGCCACGCATGCACACAACACTCACACGCACACCCGCACGCATGCATGCACACACGAGTACACCACACGACCAACACACGCTCTCACACTCAAGTGCTCAACCTACACGTGTATGCACACACATCAGGCCCTGACAAACACATACACAACCAGGTGATTCCCGCGCACGGGGTGGAGTCTTGTCGCGCCTACGTAAATTTGTGTTTATCTGATCTTTTCCCTATGCGAACTGATAGGTGGGACCCACAAGGAACGTGGTCAATTTAAATAGTCAACATGGTGCCACGCAGACTATTTGGCCGGTCAACAGAGTGCAATCCGATGCTGAACTGTGAGCAAGTGACCGTATAATCACCGCAAAACGTATATAGTGACCGAATCAGCTTATTCTGAAGTTCGGTGAACGTATTACGCTTTTCTCGCTGTAGGCCCTCCAAAACTACATCTCTACACGTTCTCGCATGTTACATCTAACAACTATGCAATACAACACTACTACTACACTCTAACATAATAAATCATATGTGTTTTTAGTTTTACTAGATATCATATTGTTACTTAATTATTCAGTTTGCATACATTAAAGTTGCCTTTGAAATGTATGGCAAGTATCATATACCGCGCGGGAAAAATCCCGCCCTTTCCTGTTTAATCAGGTTTGTATCGATATACAATACAAGTGACAGTTCACTGGGCCGTCGTGTCATGTACTCCAAACAGCAAAACTATAGTACTATATACAGTACAAGTGACAGTTCACTGGGCCGTCGTGTCATGTACTCCTCCGTCGTAAGAGTGGAGCGCTCGCTTTCATAAATCTTCTAGGCCCTTTCACCGACATGTGGGGCATCAAGCTACCGGGTCCACGTGCCATACCGGAATACAGTGCAGAGCAGCCGGGGTGAAGCACCCAGTCATGGCGCCGGCGTAGTAATGAGCAATGAGGCGTCAAATCACAAAGCTGCACCTTTCCTGCAGTTAAGTTGGAGGGACGAAGTAATAATGCTAAAAAAAGAAGTTGGAGGGACAAAGCAACCATCATTTCACTCGTTGCTGAATCCGCTTCTCCCTCATCTTCTTCAAGTTAACCACGTGTTGCTTCTGCCGTTGTTCTGCCTCATGTGGGAAGCGGATCTTCTTGGTAAAGCACTGACACGTGGGACCGCATGTTAGCAAACCGCCAGGACAACGTCCTCTAGAAATAAGAAACCTCCCCCGCCATCCGCGCGGCAAAATCACCTCCTTTTTACTAATCTTGATTCTATAATTTTTTAGATCAATATAATTGAGATTTGTATAGATAGCACACAGGAGCAAAACCAAGTGGTATGGTTAAGGGCATCCACAATGTGTAGCCAAATGTGAAAATAGCTTTTGGCATCGTGGGAACCATTATGGACGGTGTTGCCAAAGCCAAAAGGATGGAACCGAAGCTCCCTGATTGATTGATTGAAGGAATAGAAAAATGCAACGTCTCTCCTCTTTCTCCCGTGCTTGGACGCATGTACAGTATAGAGGACAGAGTCTACTCCCCTGTCCCTTCTATCACAAATCACAAAGCAGTGAGGCGTCAAATCACAAAGCACGGACGAAGCAACCATCATTTCACTCTTCGCTGACTCCGCTTCTCCATCGTCTTCTTCGAGAAACCATCTCACCGCACTAAGCTGGACGGACGATGCTATTGTGTACGAGTAGTACTAGTACATTTACGCGTCTTTTGGTTCAACGGACTTCCTGGATGCAAATAAGGCGGTTGTCTCGGCTTGCAGGCGGCACTTGCGAACGACTTACCGTGGTCTCCCTCAATGGTCACTACAAGAAATATGTCAACTAGTGACCTTCTGTCAGTGACCCTGGAAGAATTGGTCATAGATCTATGACCATTTGAGACCAATTGGTCAAAAGCTGTTCGGGGGGCTCCAAACCCTAAACCATTGCGACCATTTTGGTCAAAAAGGTCGTAATTTCCTTACACGAAATGGTCATAAAGCAAACAGTGCTGGTCCGCTGCCTTATTTCTAGTTGTTAACGACCAATATAGATGGTCATAGCCTTGTAGATTGTGGTGGGTTGTGATGACTAGGCGCCATCTCATCAGTTTTGCCTATGTGTCATGTCCATGTGTCAATTTTTGCCCTAGGTTGTGAAGCAACCTATATTTCTGTTATTCCAAAAATTCCCAAAAAATTCTCATAAATTGTTTGGATCATATCTTCATCAAATATGTTAAAAACATTCCTTGCCTAGTTCAAAAATAACTCAACAATATTCATTTTCCTATTCTGTTCAGAGCAGCACTTTGTGAAGGAAGTACCACTTTGGCATGTCCAAATGGTATCCATTTTCTACAGTGCTTTCCTATGCCCAAATAACCATCATCGACCAAATGCCAGCTCAATCCATTCATTATTTTGAGCCCAGCTTCAACATTCGTATTTATGTCCAGTGTGGTACTTTGCAAAGCAAGTACCACCTAGGGTCCTCCTTTTGAGCTGAAAATTTGTGAAGACGGTCTTCTTAGTAACTGATCATCCTCAGCCAAAGCTCATGCACATTAGCCATGTGCATTTCCTGTACCGCTAATCAAACACTTGGCTGCTTATTCATGTTTGAGCATCGATGGGTCTCCTCGTGAGAATCTTATGTTGTGATTTTCTTCCTAGCACCTACCTGGGGAGTGCCCAACCCACTAGACATGCCTATGCCGCCCAGAACACATGGCAATGCCACGGTCACGCGGTGACCACGCGGCGGGCATGCCAGTTTACGCGCTCTAGAGTTGGAGCCCTCGGCCACCGTCCAAACCTCGACGTATCGCCACCAAACCATGTATTTATGATTAAATAGGTACTTATGTAACTAGAAATGATTTTTGGAAAAAAAAATAGCAAACTATGAGGCAGCTGCAATTCAAATTTGACCCGCTTCGAGCTGAATCGGCAGAAATTTGTCTTTTTCACGAGAGGTGGATAAATTTTTTTTACACCCAACCATTTTGTCAATTGTGCATTATATATGGCCTAGTATTTTATAAAATTTATGAGGTCCAATTTTGCAACAATTATTTGGGAGGTCCTTCACAAAAAACCTCCTTTTGGGCACTCGAAAAATGGCAAATGATTTTTTCGTCCAAAGAAAATGAAAACTTCCTTAGGAAACATTGTTTGCCATTCCAATATGCACCCTTGTGCACAATATGAGATCATTTGAACAAACTATGCCATGAATGTGGCCATAAGATTAATCATTTGGCTTGAAAGCCATTGATCTCCACACGTGATAGCTCGTTTCTGAGAACACTTTTTTAAAATAATTGCCGTATTACAAGTTTGTTATTTTTCCTAGGAACTTGGCCACATTTAATGACACAATGCGAAGGTTTCCCAATTTTTTGATTTTTTGAATTTTTTATGCCCGTTTCAAAATGTGGTCAAAACGGCGGGAATGACCGTTCCTAGCTAGTGGTTGAATCTTGGAATTTTTTGGTGTTTCTCTGATTAAATAGATACTTATGTACCTAGAAACGATTTTTGGAAAAAATAAAGAGCAAACTACAAGGCAGCTACAGTTCAAATTTGACCCGCTTCCAGCTGAATCGCTGGAAATTTGTCTTTTTCACGAGAGGTGGATCAAAACTTTTGACACCCAAACATTTGGTCAATTGTGCATTAAATATGTCCTCGTATTTTAGAAAAATGATTTGGTCCAATTTTGTAACAATTATTTGGGAGGTCCTTCACAAAAAACCTCCTTTTGGGCACTCGGAAAATGGAAAATGGTTTTTTCGTCCAAAGAAAATGTAAACTTCCTTGGGCAACATTGTTTTCCATTCCAATATGCACCCTTGTGCACAATATGAGATCATTTGAACAAACTATGCCATGAATGTGGCCATAAGATTGATCATTTGGCTTGAAAGCCATTGATCTCCACACGTGATAGCTCGTTTCTGAGAACACTTTTTTAAAACAATTGTTGTATTATAAGTTTGTAATTTTTCCTGATAACTTGGCCACATATAATGACACAATGTGAAGGTTTCCCAATTTTTTAATTTTTTTGAATTTTTTATGCCCATTTCAAAATGCGGTCAAAACAGCGGGAATGACCGTTCCTATCTAGTGGTTGAATCTTGTAATTTTTTTGGTGTTTCCCTGATTAAATAGATACTTATGTACCTAGAAATGCTTTTTTGGAAAAATAAAGAGCAAACTACGAGGTAGCTGCAGTTCAAATTTGACCCGCTTCCACCTAAATCGGCTGAAATTTGTCCTTTTCATGAGAGGTGGATCAAAACTTTTTACACCCAAACATTTGGTTAATTATGCATTAGATATGTCCTAGTATTCTAGAAAATTGATTTGGTACAATTTTGCAACAAATATATTATAGGTCCTTCACAAAAAAATCATTTTGGGCACTCGAAAAATGGAAAATGATTTTTTCGTCCAAAGAAAATGAAAAATTCCTTAGGCAACATTGTCTGCCATTCCAATATGCACCCTTGTGCACAATATGAGATCATTTGAACAAACTATGTCATGAATGTGGCCATAAGATTGATCATTTGGCTTGGAAGCCATGAATCTTCACACTTGATAGGTCATTTCTGAGAACACTTTTTTAAAAATAACTGCCGTATTACAAGTTTATTATTTTTCCTAGTAACTTGGTCACATGTAATGACCCAATGCGAAGGTTTTCCAATTTTTTATTTTTTTTGAATTTTTTATGCCCGTTTCAAAATGCGGTCAAAATGACGGGAATGGCCGTTCCTAGCTAGTGGTTGAATCTTGGATTTTTTGGTGTTTCTCTGATTAAATAGATACTTACGTACCTAAAAATGATTTTTGGAAAAATAAAGAGCAAACTATGAGGCAGCTGCAGTTCAAATTTGACCCGCTTCCTGCTGAATCGGCGAAAATTTATCTTTTAACCAGAGGTGGATCAAAACTTTCGACACCCAACCATTTGCTCAATTGTATATTAAATATGGACTAGTATTTTATAAAATTGATGTAATCCAATTTTGCAACAAATATTTGGTAGGTTTTTCACAAAAAACCATTTTTGCCACTCAGAAAATGATTTAAAATAGCTAGAAAGATCAGAAATGCATACAAATTGGTCCTTATCCATAAAATGTGGTCTAAGTCTAGTGAAAATTTGTGTGGTGCCCTTTTGCAAAATATTTTTGATAGCTGCTTCACAAAATTCCTCTATTTTTAATACTTGAAGAATATTTTAAATCACTGATTTTTCGAACAAATGAGAACACTTCCCACGGATCAATGACATGGCGCCCATCCATCCATCCATCCATCTCTCCATCCCACATCCATCCATCCATCTATCTACAGAAAAAAGAAAAGATAAAGATCCCCACCCGCAGCCCAAACCCTAGCTCAGATCCCCCATCGTACCCCTCCTCCCTCGTCCCCATCTCCTCGCCGCCGCCGCCACCTCCTCCCCGTCCCCTGCACCACTCCTCGTCGCCAACCTACAGCGCCCGATGCCGCCCGATTCCGGCACCATCCGACGGCGCCCGATACCCTCCCCTTCGCTCCATCCTCCCCATCGACCAGATCGACCGCGCCCTCCCACCCACACATTGCCGCAGCCACCCACCGCCCAGTCTGACCTCATCGTCGGCCGCCCCGCCCGCTCTCTTCCTCCTACAGCCGCCGCCCCCTCCCTTCCCATGCCCAGACACACGAGTGAAGCCCCGCGGAGCTGCCCACAAACTGCTCCTCTTCCCCAACCCCCGATTCCTCTCCAATCTCCACCGCCGCCATCGATCCCCAACCTCGTCTCCCCATCCCCCCATCCCCACCCCCACCACCGACCGATCTCCCTCCTCATCTCGTTCATCCACCCATGGAAATCCCCTCTTCCACAGCGGCAGGATGATGTCGATGCAGGCGACGGAAGCCGCCGAACGAGAGCACGACGACGCAGAGTAGCTGTTTCGAGAAGCCGAGGCCGGTCCACTCCCTCACGCACGGCACCTCCCACAGCCGCTCGTCCTGCGCAAGGACCCGCCAGCCCCGGCTCACACACGCTGCGGCCGCCAGCTTCCGCGCCTCCGCCCGCTGCAGCACCTCGAACATCACGTCCTCCCCCAGATCTGACAACTCTCTCGCGTCCCCTGGCTGCTGCAATGGAGGCTGTGAGGACGAGGATGCCTCAGCCTGGCTCGAGCTCGAGGTCCGCTGCCGCTTCTTGGCTGGCTCGCTGGAGCCGCCACTGCCATAAGCGGGAGGAGGAGCCCGGGGATCACGACCAGCTGAGGAATCGGCAAGGCACTTCATGGCAGGGCACCTGTACACACGACGGTGAGGGTCCCAATGTAAACTTGGAGAGAGAGAGAGAGAAGGAAGATGGCGGACAAGGGGATGGCCAACTGCATCTACATCATCCTGCCGCCGCTCGGGGTCTTCTTCATGTTCGCCTGCGGGGTGAGTTGCCCGAGCTTTGTCCCGGTCCCGTGCTAGCTGCATGTTTAAACTTCGCAGTAGGTTCTTTCCTGAGTGTGATTCTGCCAAGAGTTGGGTTAACTGACTGCTGGTGCTGAACGTGATTTTGCAGATTGAGTTCTGAATCTGCTTGCTGCTCACCGTCTTCGGCTACCTCCCTGGCATCATCTGAGTGTGATTCTGCCAAGAGTTGGGTTAACTGACTGCTGGTGCTGAACGTGATTTTGCAGATTGAGTTCTGAATCTGCTTGCTGCTCACCGTCTTCGGCTACCTCCCTGGCATCATCTACGCCGTCTGGGTCATCACTAAGTAGGTGTCGGAGGGGCTCCTCACCTCTGGCTGCCTCTAGGTATGCAATGCACCGATGCGCCTAAGGGAAAATTGTCATGTTTCCCGGTTATTTTCTGTTTAGTACAGTCCTCTGTAGAATTTACAAAAGCAATTTTTACTGTATGAAAAACCTAAACATATATAGTCCGTCGTGTTCTTAACAATGCAAAACGATGCATCTTCCAAGCAAAAGTAATTTTGCATATCCAAAAGAGAAGCGCCCTGCAGCCTGTTGGTACTTCCATCTCTGTTCCAAAAATAGAGGAACCATCTTTTTTGGTTGAGATAACTGCGAGGAAATTCCTGAACTGATCCCTGCTTCCTCTGGTTGTTGTTTGTGCCAGGTGACCCAAGGTTGCTGAAGAGGAGCAGCAGCCGCACAAGAGTATCTGAAGGTGACTCCTCCGTTTCTAACCCATCCCCTTCCTTCCACTGTTTTGGATGATGAACTTGAACCTGCTTAATTAATTAATTTGTCACCGTGCAAGGGCAGGACAAGGTGTACAAGGACGTGATCGACCCCGCCGTCCGTGAGTGGACCTCAAGACTGCTGTGTACCACGCCGATGACGTCCTCGACGACTTCCGACTTTCGCTAGTGTACGGGGTGACGTCCTCGATGACGTCCTCAAGGGTGTTGTCTCTGAACTCGCTTGCTGATCGGAGGGGCTTGGCCATGACATTCTCTGATCTGAAGGCGTTGCTCGATGGATGTTCCAGTTTGGAGGTAGGTCCGTCCGGGTTGGCTTGATCTTAGATTTGATTTCGTACAGTAATTACCTCCTTTGATTGAACAGCACGGTGCAGGCCCATTCTGGAGCATTTAATAGTGAATTAGTAGTTAACTAAATCCAAATGATGCTATTGCTATCAACTTCTAATTGACTTACATTGCATGATTTTGGTGGTTACTTATGCTTATTATGTATCACATTGAAAAAGAAAATGCACAATGAGCTTACCATTGTATGTCAAGATCTTTTCTTCATCTGTTACCCTTCCTTTGGATGTAGTTTATCTTCATACAGAAACCAATCTTGGTGTTCTTCCTATTTGCTTGATTGTTCACATGATAACAGTTTTTCTTGTCCATCTTGTTTTTCATGATAAGCCTCCATGTCAGGCAACTGTGGCCGTCACGTCGTGGAGCAGCGTTCTGTCATGGTCAACTGGATCATCGAGGTCAGTGTACACCAGCACTGTACTCTGCATTCTACATGTATACCATGATTCCACTTTAGCTCAATTCCAATTTATGGTGCAAGCTTGGCTTACAGATTTACAGTCATTAGTTGGTATTCTGCTGGTAATTTACTGTGAAGTCACATTGTACTGCAGATTCAGTGTTGGTTTAGTTCTCTGAATGATATCTGTTCTAAAAGCACTGTGGTTGTGTGGCTTACCTCTAGTTTATTTATGTGTTCGGCATGCTGAGGCAGCAGATCCAGCTATGCACTTTCTTAAATTTTGCAGGGGATAGTTGTCTACTGTCGAAGATGTTATTGTACAACATTCTGATTAGTAGATTGCTCATAGACATTGTTTGTTGAGCAGAGTGATCATGTGTTATTGTTTTTCCAAACTGTTGATAATGGAAGCACTTGAATTGCGAGTCTGGCCATTAATTTTGAGGAGGTGTTTGTTTTGACATTTTGACATTCAGTGTTTGAAAAAGGAAAATATCTCGCTCAGTTATCCAGTAAACCATTTGCTATTTGATTGGCTTATGGTCTTCATGTCTAGGACGAACATTATAGCAATCAGGATACCAGCATCATTTCTATGTAGATATGCAACTCTTGAGTATATTGTCCTTATATTCCCCTTTCATACATTCCCACTCAAATCAAATCGTCTGTATGCACTTAATATTTGCAATGGGACTTGAGAGAACTTCTGGGAGTATTGTCAGCGGTGGAACTGAAGTTTGCAATGAGACTTGAGGCTGGGTAGCAGCAGTGCAGCACACTTTATATATATGTACGAGGCTGGGTAGTTCAACTCTAGTTTACTTCCTAACTCATTCATATATATATATATATATGATGGAAATTGTGCAGGTTCCATGGTGCCAAGTGGTCTCTGTCCATCTTGAACTGGGACAGTAACTAGTAGATGTTGCTTCCGCACTCAATATTTTAAGTTGTTTTTTTTCTTTTTTGACAGAAGTGTATTTTTAAGAGAACTATTAGTGGGTCAACGACAGTAGAAAATATGATGTTAATCACCCAGTTTTCCTGTTAATAACCTGAGAACACTTGCCTCCTCCCCAACCCTTGCCCCAGCCTGCCGCTGCTGGCTCGCCGTGTGGCTGTCGCCGCAGCAGCTAATTAGATTTTTGGGACTCTGTTTTTATGCTCTGCTCGATAGCATTTTGGATATTGATTGGACACGCTTTATATAAAACGATTTATCTTGTACATTGCTCCGCCTAACTTGTATACATGAAACCATACTTGTCAAATATCGAGTATCACTTCTGAATAATAACGTCTTGTTTTCTGTTCACTGAATCACAATTCTTCTCTCTTTTTACCATCAATCCATCTTACAGCCATCAATAAGAAAAGCACTTATCTTCATATTAGGCTTATTATTTTCCTGTCTGTAGTATTATAATGTACATATGCTTTTATGTTCACTGAATCACAATTCTTCACTCTTTTTACCATCAATCCATCTTCTTACAGTTGCATGCTTTTTTTGGCTGTCCAGATGACCAAGCCCAAGGAGGAAGCAGCTGCTCATCACTGAGCACAAGTAACTCCAGCAGGTTGACGCCGTAGATTCACAATGTACCTTCTATATGCCCATCCCATTCTGTGATTTGTGTCTTGAAACCCAAAAAACACCATAGTTTTTTGCTTGTGGAAAATAATATCCTTGGCTGAATCGACTTGCGGCAGTTTCTTCGAAATTCTTGGAAATGCTTTGGTAGTTTCTTTCGACGAGAAACTGTTTCGTACTGAAGTTTACTGGTACATGTGTGGTTTTCTACTGTTGCTTCGTTTGGGTTTTGTTGGTTCCAGCAGGGAGATGTGCACGCACACTGGCAGCATGAGCTAGCAGCCATGATTACCAGCCAGCCACCACCATGTAAATGTAATAAATGTGTGGCCTATCTAGTGTGCTGCTGATAGAAATATAGATGTGTGGCCTATCTAGTGTGCTGCTGATAATATGTTTTTACCTCACTTGGCAGGCACCATAATCTGTTTTTTACCTCATTGTACTGTAGGAATAAATGTGTGGCCTATCTAGCGTGCTGCTGATAGAAATATAGATGGAAGATTAGTTGACCAGTTATGCAATGTATAATCCTTCATATATATTGCTGTTGTCTATGCGTGCTGCTGCTTCATACATGTTTAATCAAATGTATCAAGCAACTGTTGTCATGTCAGGCTTGCTGTATTAATAGCCAATTTAGTTGCGTATTGCCATTTCTATTTTGCTACTGAACACCTTCCAACTTAAATGCTGAATTGCCTTGTACACATAATTGTTTGTAATCTATGGGAAAGCCGTTAATAGTCAGCTGACCTTGTGAACTGTATAAATATATCAAAATCTTGTGTTGTTAAATTGAGCTTATTGTCAATTCTTGCTTATAAGCTATGTTTGATGCTACCTACAGGTTCTTGTTCTTCTTCTTTTTTTTGCATAGGTGAAGTATGAAGTGTGAAGTCGTGAAGCCTATCAGCAGGAGTAGCATATTATGTATTGTAATATCAGGCAGAGTGTAATATTAGTCAGAGTAGCATATTATGTATTGTAATATTTAGTGTTGTTTTGGATGAATTTCATTTGCTCTATAGTCTGTTTGAAATATTGATTGTGTATATAACTTCAATATTTATGAAATGGAAACCTGACCAGGGGGACCTACTTATGAAAATTGTTTGACAAATTTTGAAATTTTTGACGTGTGGGTCTAATTGTGATATCAACATGACAAGTGGGACCAATCTGACCAGTGGGACCGGCACAAAAATAATATGGATGAAAATAGAAAATTAATAGTAATGGCCCAAAAAATAAAAATGTTGAATTGTTGGGCCAGGCCCATGTAGTTGACCAGAATTAAAAAGAAAAATAACATTAAATGGGCTGAATTGTTGGGCTCGGCCCATATAGACACCGAATTGGACCGGGCTGAATCTTCTCAACGACCTTTTCAATTGATCACAAATTTCCCACGTCAGATTGCCACGTCGGATCCGACGTGGCCTGGGCAGACAACTAGTGACCAAAACAAAAGGTCGTGGGTTCCACGACCTTTTGTTTTGGTCCTAAACGTCTACGACCTTATCCCGAAGAAGGTCGTTAATATCAGTTTACGACTGCCAGCTTTTGACCATCTGTTTTTGGTCACAAAAAGGTCGCAAATGAAAAACAATGACCTTTCAGTGACCAATAGTGGTGGTCATAAGTTGACATATTTCTTGTAGTGGGTGTTCTCTGTCGAACACACATCGCCAAACCACAACATTCGAGATATCATCGACGTCACCGCAATGGGGAAGGAAGTCAAATATAGTTACTACCTCCATTTTTTTGTACACAAGGCCAGTATATCAAAGTTACAATTTGCAAAAGGCCACTAACACTAATCGAGGCAAAATTGATGGGGTTTGCCTCGTACTAGCAACCAAGAACATTATATCCCCTGCATGCATGCGGAAGTGAGAAGGTTGGTTTGCATGACGCTGCATTAATCAAGCGATGAGGAGTGAGATGGTTAGCTCTTTGGGCTTTGGAGAAAAAATACGCATTAATTGACATGTGAAACAAGGATTTGTATCGATTAATCCCGCGAAGGAAAACCCCGCCTTTCTTTTTTAACACTAGTACTCCTAGTACGTAGTACTACGTACTTATCCTATTTGGGTCTAGGCCTTGCATTGCCATACTTCGCCACACATTTTTGCCAAGCTTGCCTAAAGTTTTCAAAATGAAAAGGAGGTACACTTGCGCACGGCTGTCGCGGTCGCACCGCACCCTCACACGGTCGCTCCTGCACGCTGCGGTCGCACCGCACCCTCACATGCACAGTCGCTCCTACACGCCGCAAACCCAACCAAGGGAACACACCCTCACTGACACGTGCTGTCGCATGTGAACAAACCAAACTCAGCCATCCTACCACTGACACATAATTTTCGTTCATAGAGTATGTTTATCCAACCGCATGTTGGGGAGTATCCGTACGACCCGTGCAGTGGTCTGTTGGGGTAGAAGAAGAGGTGAGGAAGAAGGGTTAGGAGACGTAGGATATTCATCCAACCGCCTGAAATGGTAGACTGGACCAAGTCAGGCGACCTGCATAACAATATATGTTTTTACACAACAAAAGATCCATAAAAACAACAACATAAAGAAAAACTATCACTGCTCGCGGAACGAGATGACCTCGTCGTCTTTGGCTGCCGGCGCGAACCAGCCATAGCTGCCGACGTGTGTCTCCGCACCGTGGTTGTCCTCGGCCTCCAGCTACTCATTCACGCGGAGCGTGCGGGCGCTCTGCATGGACGAGAGCACCGCCCGGTTCAAGTCGAGGACGTCCGATTTCGCCTGCAGGAGGGCCTCGATGGTAGCGGCATCCGTGCGCTCTGCATCGAGTCGAGCCTCCGCCACCCGCTTCAAGTCTAGGACGTCCGGTTCCGCCTGCAGGAGGGCCTCGATGAGAGCGGCATCCGCGCGCTCCGCATCGAGTTGAGCCTCTGCCGCCCGGTTCAAGTCCAGGACGTCCGGTTCCGCCTGCAGGAGGGCCTCAATGGCAGCGGCATTCGCGCACTCCGCCTCAAGTTGAGCCTCCGCCACCCGGTTCACATCCACGACATCCGGTTCCGCCTGCAGGAGAGCCTCGATGGCAGCAGGCATGCGCGCGCTCCGCGTCGAGTTAAGCCTCTGCCTCCCGGTCCTCCTTTAGTATCGCCAGGTTGAACCGCTGGTCCGCCTGCACCATGGGGGACTCGGATGCCGGCACGAAGTCTACGTCCATCGTCTCATACCCATCGGCGGCCTTCTGCGCCGCGACCTCCGCCATGAACATTGGATCGGCTTCCTCCTCCTCGTAGCTTGGCTCCAGAGAACTCGGGGATTGGCCCGCCGCAAAAGCGAGCTTGGGAACGGAGGTCTCTGGCACCGACCGCTGCCGCGATATCTGCGCGGCGTTCTGGCGTCAGCATCTTGTAGTACGTGATCTTGCGGCGCACCATGGCTTTCCGGCGAACTAGGGGACGCTTGATGCGGGCTAGGGATTGAAAGGCGGGGGAAGGGGCTGGAGATTAGGTGTGGTTTTAGGGCAGTGGCTGGCGTAGGCCGAGCAGCGAACACTACAAAAAAAAGACATATCCGTGACATTTTGGGCCGAACGAATTTTTTTTCTGTCATACTTATGACACTTGTATGACGATAATTGTGACAAAACCTGGTATCATCATAGATGTGGTGGGCTCCTACTTCTATGACAAAAAATCATGACAGAAAATGGGCTTTTCGTCCTGGGTGGGCCGGAGACGCAGCTGCATGACATTCTTTGGGCCATCCATGACGAAAAAAACCGTGGTAGAAGCGAGGGCGAGGAAAATTTTGGGGAGTTCCCGGTTACGGTGGGAGGTTGGGGGCCGAGCGATGCGCGTTTCTCTCGTACACGTACGCGCGTGTGTGCGAGGCGTTGGCTCAAACTGAACCCGAGCGAGGCGTTGGGCTCTAACTGAACCCGAGCGATTGCACTGCAGGCTACGCGTTACTGAACCTGAGCGATCGATCGATGGCTGTTAACTCAACCCGATCGAGCGATTCCTTCGCTACTTCTGCTAACTGAAGCCGATCGATTGGATGAACAGTGAGCGTTGCGGGGGGGTTTGGATGAACAGTGAGCGGTGGCGTTGCCTCTGGATGAACAGGACCCCGTGGTGTGGAGGGCTAGATGAACAGTAGACGGTGGAGGGGTGCCCGTGGAGGGGTGGTTGAACAGGACCCCGTGGTGTGGAGGGCTGGATGAACAGTAGACGGTGGAGGGGTGCCCATGGAGGGGTGGTTGAACAGTAG
Organism: Triticum aestivum; assembly: GCF_018294505.1. Lineage (NCBI taxonomy): Eukaryota > Viridiplantae > Streptophyta > Magnoliopsida > Poales > Poaceae > Triticum > Triticum aestivum. The sequence continues at coordinate 159,739,876 of NC_057814.1, forward strand.
CCGGGGGAGTAGCGCGCGGTGGAGGCTGGATGAACAGGAGCCCGTGGAGGCTGGAGGAGGTCGACGGTAGCCTGTGGAGGCTGGAGGAGGTCGACGGTGGAGATGAACAGTATCCCGTGGAGTCCCGTTTTGCGGTACGCCACACCCCTCCCGATGAACAGGACCCCCGTTTCGACCGTAGCGCTCCAACACAAGTCCGTTTCATCCGTTTTGCGGTACGCCACAGCCCTCCCGATCAACAGGACCCCCGTTTCGACCGTAGGAGGTCCGTTTCCTTCGTTTTGCGGTATGCCACACCCCTCCCAATCAACAGGACCCCCGTTTCGACCGTAGGAGGTCCGTTTCCTCTGTTTTACGGTATGCCATACCCCTCCCGATCAACAGGACCCCGTTCCGAATGTGGCCGGTCGAACACAAGGCCATTTTCTCCGTTGTGCGGTACGCCAGGCCTCGTTTCCATCGCCTGTTCCGTCCAAGCCCTCCCGATGAACACGGCCACGCATTCCGTTCCGACCCAGCCGGTTGGCTCCCCATGAATACGACGACGACGCTTTTCTCCGTTCTGACCCAGCCATGTACACGAGCCCTGGCCGTACGTATGCGCGAGTAGGCGTTCGAGACCCCGCCCGTATGTACGTACGTGGCTGTATTTTCTTTCTTGCACCCTGGCCATGGACCATTATTTTGCGCGTAATAAGGAGGCATTTCCTTGTGTGCGGCCATGGACCCAGCTGTCAGCCTCTCCACGCACAGTCTACTTCCGATGGTGTCGTTCGTTGACCACGTTGACCACGCCGCGCCGAGCGCATCCAAGGTGGTGGACGACGGCGAGGCCCCGGACAGCAACGAGCCGGAGATGGGAAGACGTGGGAGTAGAGTCGCAGACGGAGAGGTGTACGAGGGTTAACTGGTTCTAGTGCGGTGTGGTTCGGCAGTCGGTGGAGAAGAACAGGAGGTGTGGAGGGGTGGAGGGATGGCCTGGCCAACGGTGGAGTAGCGCTTCATAGCGAAGCGTGCTAAGCAGAGCTGCTAGTAGCAGGAGGCGGGAGGTGGTCCTGGCGGCGCTGGAGGAAGAAGACGAGAGATTGAAGATGGATGCCGGTCATTGGATGTAAATCCAACGGCTAACATGTCAGAATCATTTGTTGACTAAATTGACAACGACTTGCGTTGGCTTCGACCTATTGGCCCACATTTCAGCCTCCAAAAATGTGGCACATATTCAACCCATTTTTTCAGAATTTACAGTCTTTTTTTTGCGCGGTAGAATTTACAGTCAATTTGATATTATTATTTTTTGAATTACAGCCATTAGCTGGGCTGGGTGAACAAATTATGTAGCGTCCATGCGGCCCATTTATTTTATTTCCTAAAAAATTACAGGCCATTTGCACTTTCTCGAAATACACGATTTTGCTGGGCTGATTCTAATTATAATGTTGGGTTGGGCCAACAATGTTATCAAAAAATAAAAAGGGGCTGAGCATTTTGTTATAAATATATTTAAATAATAAGTGATATTATTACATTCGTCCTTAAATCTTACCAAGCTTTTGTACACAATCACTAGGATTTTCATGCCAAAACAATCCAGGATTTTATTGTTAAGAAATTATTTCTATAAGTTAATAAGATGTGGGATATTGTTTTCTTACATATGTAAGTATCTGTTAAATATATGATGACAATAAAAATAATATATAATAACATATAAAATAATTTAAATATATATAATATAGTTATAAGGGAAACATAAGTTGGACCTGGCGTTCCTATTCTTATATAGAAAAATAGAACAGACCTCTGTGTTTTCTTCAAAAAAATACATAAATTGGGCTGCCGATATTCAGGAAAAATAAAACCTCGGATGGGAGGTCCATAGGCCGGTCGATACATGATGACCCTCCAGAAAATACAAACAGGCCTATGGACCTCCCATCCGAGGTCGTGGGCTACGCATGTTAAAAATGAAAGCCTAGACGGGGCAGCCCAAAACCACGTCCAACACTTGCCAAAACTTCATCCCTCGTTTTCTCTGTGTTTCGCACACTCGACATTGTGTGGGCATTTTGACTGTGCATCATATGAAGATGTGCTATGCATGAATGTTGATCAGCATGATGTTAACTGGCTGGTAGTTCCATTTTCGACCATGAATAAAACTTCCAACATGATGTTAACCCTGTTTGAAAAGGCCGTGTTAATATAAATGCTCTGCCTCTAAAAGTTGCAGTTTCTTATCTGAAACTGAACTTGCAGTTTCTTATCTGAAACTGAAACTTGCAGTTTCTTATCTGAAATTGAAACTTGCAGTATCTTCTCTGAGAATCACATTGTCTGCACTTTTATACTCCTATGAAACTACATTTTTTTAAGTGCTAAAAATAGATCTCTAGAATTCATAAAATACTTCATATGCTCAATACTGGAAATCTGAAATTCAAAAGACATTCATATCAGAAAGTACTCTCAAAATACACAACACAAAACACAATTCACAACCTGCAAATACTGACAACCCTAAGCTCCTCCTGACAATTCACAACCTGCCCGACTATTGGGCTGGGGGGGGGGCAGTCCCCTCCTATTCCTCAGCGGCAGATAGCCGCCCCATGAGACGATGTGAACGGCGAGGGAGACGATGGCGGGGAAGCGTCGTCGGGCCAACTGCTTTTCTCCCCTTGCAGTTGGGTTCGGTCGACAAAGACTCCACCGGCTCGCTCTGGCAGGACACCCTCACAAACGGCATCCTGTAGATGCGCGATCCTTCAATCTCTGGTGGATGCTCCATCTGGGATCGATACTCCCACCACCGCTCCCTCACGATCGGATTCGGGGAATCTGTTTGCTCCATGGCCCAGAGGAGCAGCTCTATGTACTCCGGCGCGACTCCCTCCGGGAGTATCGCCGCCTTTTCGCTCTGTTGCAGATATTTGGCCATGGATGTCGCCGTCGCCGCTAGTTGGTCCTTGTTGTCAAACCAAGACTGTATCTCCAACATCCTAGCTAGCTTCACAGGGTCGCCGTCTGCGATCCTCACGTATCGGTTGTACTCCTCCATCGATCTACTTCTCCACAGCACCTTCACTCGCCGGCGATGGTTTTTGAATGGAAGAGGAGAGGAGCAGCGCTGGTTTTGGATTAGAACAGGAGAGGAGCGACACTGGTTTTGGACTGGAACATGAGAGGAGGGGCGGTGGTTTTGAAACGGAAGAGGAGAGGAGCGGCGCTGGATTTAGATTGGAACAGGAGAGGAGTGGCGGTGGTTTAAGAGGAGAAGAGCGGAAAAGCGGCGCTGGTCTTGGAAGTATTTTTTGTTGTTTTGCGTATTTTGGGTCAAAGTTTGACCACATACTGTATTTGACAAGCAAAATGTGAATGCATGTCACCAAAAATTGTATCGTTTGGTTCGTATCTGAATGTACTTTCAAATTATATTATTTTTGCAACGTATAACATATATTTTATGTGCGAAAATCATGGTCAATTATGACCCAGAATATAAGGGAGACTAGTTAATGTGGGGTCGCTTTCTTAATTGAAGGGTAAATTGATTTTGATTTTGATCCAGTCACAGCACACCGGCCCTCTCGTCCAATCCTAAATCGCTGCCGCACGCTCCTCTCCCTCTTCTCCATTGCAAAACCACCTCCTCTCCTCTCCATCATCTCCATTCCAAAACCACTGTCTCGCCTCTCCCTCTTCTGATCTTCTCCATTGCAAAACCACCTCCTCTCCTCTCCATCATCTCCATTCCAAAACCACCGTCTCGCCTCTCCCTCTTCTGATCTTATCCATTGCAAAACCACCTCCTCTCCTCTCCATCATCTCCATTCCAAAACCACCGTCTCGCCTCTCCCTCTTCTCTATTGCAAGACCACCGTCTCTCCTCCCATCTTCCAAAGCTAGCACCGGACCACTCAGAAGGACATCTATGGAGAGGATGCAGCAGCGAATCAGGCAAATCGCCGGCGGCGACCAGGCAAAGTTAGCCAGGTTGAAGGAGATCCTTACTTGGTTTGACAATGAGTGGGAGATTTCGAGGACGGTGCAGGCCATGTGGAAATGTATGCGAAAGAGCGAGACGGCGGCGATGAGGGCGACGATGTACATGTACTCCTCGGCCGCAGTCACGCCGCAGTCCTCCGAGTTCATCGAGTATCTCCTCTGGGCGATGGAGCAGACAGATTCGCCCGAGGCGACAGTCAGGCGGAGGTGGTGGGCGTACAGGTCGAAGGTCGAGCACCCAGAGGATAACGAATCGATCGAGTATGGTGTGCCATTCGTGAGGGTGCAGAGCCAGCCGGAGCCACAGGAGTATTCGTTCTCCCACCGCAACAGGAGGCCGGATGGCGCGACGTCGCTTCCCCGCCGTTCTCCCCGGTTCCCTCGACGCTTGCCTCGTTTCAATGGCGGCGGTAGGATTTAAGGTAAGCTTCGCACTAACCTAATCTTCCACCTGCTCATGCTTATAATCAGTGTGACAGCTAATGAAAATCATGCTTACAATCAGTCTCCGAGTACTATGCCAATCACCCTAAAATAGCTCTGGACCTTTGGGTCAAAGTTGTGACACAGTGTACAAATAAAGAAAAATAGATTGGTGCTTCTTTCAGAAAAGAATACTCCCTAGAAAACTGCCAATATAAGCTACTAGTATTTGGTTAGAGGATTTGCTGCCGAGAAAGATCCGTCCACAGAGAGCGCCACACATCCCATTGGTGGTGGTGGATGCCAATGCGTGCATGCAGCATGGTTGGTGTAGGTAATTTTTACTTGGCACACCTCGCACTCTGCATATATGCTGGTTCCATACGTACATTTGTGCAGTTCCACCAAAATGCAGCTGAATAACCCTGTTTGCACAGATAATGAAAAAGCGTGATTACATTATAGTGGCACTAGTTGATGAAACACACAAAATAAATAGAAGAAAATATTGCGATAGTATCATAGTATGCCATGCTGCGAGGGCGAGATGGGCCCTGCGACGCCTCATACGGTACGCCTCATACTGGACATCGTCCCAAGTCTCCCAGATACACCTTCTGCCAGTGATGAACATCAGTGTACATCGGTAGTACAAGGAGGCGCCTTGAGACATTCAAATCTCTATTTTTGTACATATCAACTAAAATTAAGCACCCCAGTTTGTAGAAACGCTTAAACATTAACAATGGGACTAGTTGATGAAACATACATTAACAAAGAGAAGCACTTTCTTTATCTACATTGGAAATGAAATGATAGAGATGACACTCGCTCTATTTTAACTGTATTATTACTTCATTTTATCAGTGACACTAGGGTCGAGCAGGTGGCAAATGAGGTGTACTGTGCGTCGCAAGGATGGAGGCCAGGGGTGCTTAGACTGGGATGCTGACGCTGGCTCTTTCAGTCACCAACATGGATGATTCAATTCATGGGACCTTTTGGTGCAGTTCACCTAAAATGAAGCAATGTCCCGTGAGCTAGCAGCTTCTTCAATTTTTTTTAAGAAAAGGGCACCAGCCCCGGTTCCATTTCCATCAGAAAACGAAACCCACAGAGCTTCTTCTTCATTAGTTGCAATAAAATTGAGCAACATCAAGGTTGGTTGTGAAGCTCCTGGAATGCTCAACTATAATTTGGATATCATTTGTGCAGTTCAACTAAGATCGAGCATGAAATGTATATCTCTGTTTGCACAAAAAAGGTGGAAAGGAGGGTGACTAACAAGTGATGAAACATGCATCAAATGAAAAGAAGCATGTTCCTTATCTGAATGGAAATCCTACAAGGACAGTAGCAATTTCTAAAGCAGTGGCATCGCTAGATATTAGTGTGGGCATTAGGATTAACTATGACAATCGTTAAATACGACATTACTTTGGGCACGGGAGATTAGGCGGACCAGGACAGTTGCATTTCTAACGAAAAGAACCAACTTATCTTAATGGGAAATTTTAGCAGGACATGTAAAGAAGTGCCATTGATTCATATTACTGGAGGCATTACATTGAAAACAACATTGGTTTAACGTGTCCTTACTTTTAACAGTGCGACTGCTACATTTTACTAGTGGCATTACATAAGAGTGGCTCGGGGGAACAAACATCAGAACAAGATATCAGAACAGGACCTTTTGTTCGGTATAGCCACGTTATACTATGTGAGGCTAGCAAATCTAGTGTTGGACTTACTCTGTTGACTTGTCCCCCAGTCCCCACTTTCTTTCCTTTTTCAACCAATAGATCGGGTTTATATTGAGTTTGTACTGCGTTTCCCTTTATTTCCCTATTAGACCTAGAGACCAGTTGGATAGCCAGTCTCTGCTACTTTTCGCCCCCATTATTTCCTCTTTCGACCAAGTCCTAGATTCAGGTAACAAATCCTCCCCCACCCCCACCCCCTTTCTTCCTTGTTTGAACCAAGTAGTACTAGATTCGAGTGCATGAACTAGTTTTACCTCTTAAACGTAAAAAAATTAGGTGGTTTTCGAATAGCCGACCGATCCTATCTACGAGGGGGCCTGAGAAATAGTAAAAGATACAAATGCAGCGACGTCAGGAGCTCGGGAAGTAGAGCAAGGCCGGTTTCGAAGGAAGTTATACCTGATGGTCGCCGGGATGTCGCTAGGTGGGCAGCGGGAGGCCGGATCTGCCCACACTACGGCAGCGAGGAAGAAGGGGTCGGAGGCCCTCCCTCGCCAGTGGTGCTTGGGAGAGAACGGCAAGGCAGGCTGATCGGGATGCGCCAGCAGTGGGTAAGAGCCGTCGCCGAGGACGACCGCGTGAACGTTGCACCTTCTCACCTTCCCCGACAGAGAGGATCCGGCTAGATCTGTGACCAGCGGTGAGCAGAGAGAGAGAGAGAGAGAGAGAGAGAGAGAGAGTGGCCACCTCTGTCGTGTTTAGATCTGGAGAGGTCGGGACAGTGTGAAGATAGCAACACTAGCAAGCAAGCGCGGAGGCTCCAGCCTATATAGTGCAGTAGTACTAGTTTTCTTTTGTCTACCGGAGCCGGCTTGACCTCGTCAATGACTGTTGAGAAGTCTTCATGCACGTGGCCCGGAGGCGCAATTGTCGTTATTTTGATCTGAATCGCCGGATTATAACATATAACACGAAAAAATGCCACATGACAAGAAATCATAACCTCACTGCCCAAAGGAGACAACATGAATCCCGACAGACAAACTAGACGAGGAACAAAGCTCAAATTAAAGGTAAACTCATAGAAAAGGGGTCCGTCGATAGATGTCCTAATTAACATAGCCGGCTTGACCTAGATGGCAGCCGAGTAGTCTTCGTGCATGTGCCCCCAATGACTACCCCAACTCAGTTGTCGCTGTTTAACCCTCGCAGTGATCTGAAGCACATGACACCTAATTTTGCGAGATGACAAGAAACCTTTTTTAGATTTCTCACCACAACTACAACCATGTACAACACAGCCTGCACGATATGTAGACGACAGCCAATCCAGGCGTGTCTGCTGGAGTCTGGTCACATGCATGGACGAACTGATCTTCCGTGTCTTGCAGGGATCGTCCAGGCACCAACGTAGTACAACACTTCTCTAGTACTATCGCTCGTCTCCCTCTTCTATTAAGCCACCCGACTTGTGGGGCCGGGGAGTGTGCCTATGGTCGGTTCTCAATTGCGGTCCCACATGTGTGTGCAAACGCAATATGACGCGCGTTCCATTCGGAGAGCAGCGTGCCAGACCGACCGACCGTCTGGGGTGCGACGTGAACGCGACGGGCGTGCTGTATACTCCATACATGTGTACCGCCGTTTCTAGAGGCTTTGCTCCATGGCGCAATCCATGGATACAAAAATAGTATACTGTATACTATTTAAAAGTTGAGGGCGGGGCTTTTCCTGCGCGGTAGGCGGCGGGGCAGTTCCGCCTAGTCGGTTCGACAGAGACGCGAGAAGACGAGGGAGTATGCTGCTGCAAACGCAGGGCTGTGTGATTTGACAGCGAGTTACTGCTGGACAGGTGGGGCCACGTGATTTGACTTGCCATTATCATTTTAACTGCGACGCTACGACTAACGTGAGTCTCCCGATTCCTGACCACCTCCATACAGGTGCCTCTCCCAATGCTCCACCATGTAGTAGAGGCTGGCTCTTGCATGAGAGCCCACTTCTCCACTTTTTCCTTGCCTCTCTTTCCTCCACATATGCAAAAATGCCATGTAAAGCGCACTATTGTACTTACTTGCTCCTACAGGTGCTAAGCTTGCCACATAGGCATAAAGTCTGATGTGGCAAGTTAATCAAGAAGAGAGAGACTAGTTTGGTGACCCAAGGAAGAAATGGTGCTAAGTGCGTGTACCTAGGTGAAAAGACAATTTTGAGTCTATAGCTAATTAAATGAAGCAAACTTAGCAACACCCTTCATTGGAAGAGGTCACTCCTTGGCAAATGCAATAAATACTAGTACTCCCTGTGTCCCATAATATAAGAACGTTTTTGGCACTACACTAGTGTCAAAAACGTTCTTATATTATGGGACGGAGGGAGTACGAAGAAAGAGATAGAGAGGAGTAAAAACACTTATAGCCAACCTTATAGTCAACCTTGTTGTAGTATGAGTGACTAAGTGATGACTATGTATGACATGCCAACATCAGATAGCCTAACGCACCGTGTTAAATCTCCAAGGGCGCGACCGCGCGTGCGACGCGACGGACGTGGTAGCCGCGACCATGATACGGGCTGCTGGCAGCCCTTGGATCTGAGATCAAACGGTCGCATGCTAAGTTGCTGAAAATTTGCAGAATAACCCTCCCGCGGCAACCGGAAAATTTCCTCCCGCGGGCCGGAGTAAGTTTCTCGGTTTGCATGCGGGTTTAATGGAGGCGAGGAGGCGTGTTCAGCCGGGCATGCAGTGGACGGTGCAGTACTATTCGATTTGACAACTACAACTAGTATATTATAAAAACAAAGAATAGTAGTAGAGATAGAGATAAGAATAGAGACTAGGGAGGAGCACCATCTACTGCTTCGTGGGCTACTCCTGCGCTCCATTTGGTGGCTGCAACGTCCCCTACAACCACTCCCTCCTGCGCTCCATTCGGCGGGCGCTGTTGACATCTGGGGGGCGCACTCTCGCGACTGCTAGCAGCAACGACTTCACCGACGACGACTTCTTCCCCGACCTCGGCAACCTCTTCCTCAACGACATGGTCGACAACCTCAACGCCAATGGTGCTGCTCCCGTTGCACCGTATGTGTTTCTCTCCTTCCTGTTCGAAATTGTGGTAGAATTCATGTTTCTAGTCTGTGTCCTATACTCGATCTGTTCATCTACTATGCTAGTCCGCATGATTAGTTTAATCTCTGTTATAGCCGTCATGATTTATTTTGTAGTAAATCTCGCAGTAACTTGCTCATACATTCAACTGGCGGAACGTCCCCTACAGCCACTCCTGTTTCATGGACGGCCTGGTCGATGCCTCCAAGGAGCCCTTCGTCTACTGCTATGAGTGCTCGGTGCCGTTTTGGGGCTCGCCGGCGGACATCGTGCATCACCTGACGCAAGCGTGCGGTGATCACTACTGGCCATTGGCGAAGAACATCAAGTACGAGACGTGCTACCCGTTTACCGTGCCGGAGTCGCTGGAGGATCAGCGCCGCCTGCTAGTCTCGGAGGAGGACGGCAACGTCTTCCTCTTGATCGTGGCCACCGGCGAGGCCCGCGCAGGCCGCAGCCACATCTCTGTAGTGTGCGTGAGGGGCGACGCCGTTGACGCTGACACTGACACAAGGCCGATGTACGGGTGCGTGCTCACTATTACTACCCCTCGGAGGTCCGTGGGCGGCAACACTGGCTACGACAAGCTGACTTGGACTCTGCCGAGCTGGGACCTTCCCGCCGATGTGGACATGGAAGACGCATGGTATTATTTGACCCCCAACAATGTGCATGGGGACTCCAAGGAGGTTCACCTGGACATCTGCATTACTAAGTTAAATGTTGATCATTAGTCTTCGCTCAATGTAATCCGCTGTCTAAGCATGTGGAGACTTCCATGCATGATCTTGCTCTATTGGAGTATCGCGCATGAATAAAAGTGTATCCATTTATGGTTTAGTCTAGAATCTTCCATGTATGAATTTTTACTATAGTACCGGTGAAAGACTTATGATGAACTTATGATGAACCATTTCCTGCAAAGCACAATAAGAGTTATTTCTTCACAAGTTTTGGATGCAGGTTGAACAGTTGAACGCTTTTGTTTGCAAAAGATACTTTTTTATCTATTTCACCCGGATGTTTCTGAGCTCTAGAGATGAAATAATATCCGAAGAAACCTATCGATACCTGTTACACATGAGATGACCCCCACATCCTTTGTCAAAATAAACAACACCCCGATCAATGCATTTCACTCTTCCATGCAACGCACGGGCACCTTACTACTATAGATTAGTATGACCAAAAATTGAACTAACATTATATATAGTACGATAAATGATGATGCATGTCACCTAAAATTATATCATTGAAAACTATGTTCAAATACGATATTGTTTTTGTTGACATGCACTAACATTTTGTCAGTTAAATCTCCAGTCAAATTCAATGGGGGATAAACCACGACCGATGTAGTAGTACTAGTGTAGAGGGCGGCGCTGCACGGGAGTCTCACTCATTTATTTGGGCTTCTAAACTAGTACTAGTAGCACAGTACCTCCGTCCTGGTTTATTCCTCACCATTGTAATTTGTGCTAAATTTTGACCAAGATTTAACTTATAAAATGTTAGTGCATGTGACATGCACTAACATTTCATTAGTTAAATTTATGATCAAAATTTGACACAGATTACAATGGGGACCAATAAACCAGGACGGAGGTAGTAGTTATGGGATTACTAATCTAGAAGCCTAAAAGAACTGGCCCCTGGTACTCCTACTAGTAGTAGTAGTCAAGTTGGAATTCCAATTGCACGGCACAACTTGTTAGGCAAAAAATTCGATTCAGGGTGTAGGAAGCGGTTTGGGAATTTGCATGCCTTTCCAACCAGTGAGATACTCCGTACAAAGAGATAGAGATAAGTAAAAAACACTTATAGCCAACCTTATAGCCAACCTTGTTGTAGTATGAGTGACTAAGTGATGACTATGTATGACATGCCAACATCAGATAGCCTAACGCACCGTGCTAAATCTCCTAGGGCGCGACCACGCGTGCGACGCGACGGTCGTGGTAGGCGCGACCATGATACGGGCTGCTGGCAACCCTTGGATCTAAGATCAAACGGTCGCATGCTAAGTTGCTAAAAATTTACAGAATAACCCTCCAGGATAGGATATTCACCCATAGGTCTAGAATCACGCCATGCAACCGTTCGATCTCAGATCCAAGGGCTCTCAGAAACCCGTATCATGGGAGAATGGAAAGCCACTACCCTGCCGTTCGCACGCTGGCAGTTCGCTCCTACTCGTCCCCGCACGTCCTTTAATACTACGGCGGTTCGCTCCTAGTCGTCCCGTCCATTCACATTAGGGCAGTTCGACTAATCCTAACCCTCCTCCCAAATCCATGGCATCCCAAATCTCCACGATCGGCAGTGAGTACAAGGTTAGAACCATCACCGGCGATGAGTTCGACATCATCTACACCCGTTCTTCCGCGACGGTGAAAGGATGCCTTTCTCGCTTCAGACGCATGTTCGAAGACTCAGATGATGAGTGGGTCGCCGGGCTAGATGTTGAGTACACCACAGTCCTGGGACGAGAGAAGGATCTAAAGGACGAAGAGAGGAAGAAGCCCGCCGTGATCCAGGTTTGCGTGCATGACTTATGCTTGGTCTACCACATATGCCATGCCGACGTTGAGTGCCAGGATTTTAAGGACTTCCTCAAGAGCAACCTAGTCAAATCCGTTACTGTAGACTTTGGTAATGACAAAGAAGTCCTGGGTCAGATAGGCCTCGTTGTAGGCAACACCCTCGACCTCCAAAAGAATCAACTGGTGTCCTCTCGTCAGCCTTCAATGCTGATCCTTGCAGGAGCCATGGTTCATCCTTCATATGGTAAACTGGAGAAACCTCCATACACGTTTCATCGTTATGCATGGCAGCGGAATGTACTAGATATAGACCACATCCACTACGCTGCAATGGATGGCTACCTTTGTTTCAATATCTACAAGGGTTGGATGAAGAGCAACAACCAAGTGTGCGGTTCAAGAAAAGAAGTATCGGCCAAGAGGAAGAGGGACAAGGACGAAGTCGAGGACGTGGATGAGGACTCCGAGTAAGGTGGCAGTGTTGTTGCTCATGGTGGTTCTAATGCAGTGTCTACCGGAATAGTTGCAAAGTTTAATTTCAGGCGTGCTTAATTTAATTTGAGGGGTGTGTTGTGCTGAGCCCCCAGCAGAACTATGTTATGTTTCTTCTCGTTACTTTAACTCTTCAGTACGTACATACTAGTATTTCTTAAATTTCATCTTTTAGTTGGTATAGTACTACCACTCGTTTCTTCACATTATATACGTACAATATATATGGCCAACATCATATAGCCAACAGTTTAGTTGTCAAAGAATTTAAGGGTGCTTAGTTTTGTCAAAGAATTCCAGGGTCTTAGTTTTATTTGAGGGGTGGGTTGTGCACTTGTGCTGGACACCATTATTGTGACAAGCCTTTTTAATAGTACTATATGCATAATTTGGCGACGAGCGCTCTCTATATGTACCGCCTTTTTTTTATTTTCAAGTTTTGCTCCATGGCGCAATCCATCGATACTACTACTGTACAAAAGTGGAGTATATACATTTTTTAAAAGGCTAGAGGACGGGGCAGTCTAGCTCGGCCGGTTTAACGAGAGGCGAGGGCCTTTGTGATTTGACGGCTGATTACTGCTGGAAGGCGGGGCCTTGTGATTTGACTGCTCATATAAATGCGCCGACGACTTGAGGAGGAGCAAAGAACCGTGCGGTATACTCAAGTTTTCCACTGGAGTTGTATTGCGACGGAGGAGCACGAAACACGGCAGCCCAGCAGTGGCAGAGCTAGCACAGGATCATTGGGGGGGCCAATGGCAAAATATGGGTTTATGAAGAGGCAAAACTCCCTATTTTTCCCAATCTATGCCATCACAAAAAAAATCTTCACAGAAGATCCCAGCCATACACATAGCTCCGCCAGTGCAGCCCAGTGCCATATGGCGATAAAAATGATCTAATTTGCTAGTCATCTCATTGTTAGCATTGTTCTATTCATTCCCTAAAAAAGCATTGTTCTATTCATGCCTCGCAGAGAACGTGACACATGCGGCGAAACACCCGAAGCAAAAGATGGAACACAGGAGCAAAAGAAGAAGGAAGATTATCACCCCAAATGATCTAATTCGCCGCGGAGTCGTAACTGCTTCTTCATCGCCTCCACGACCTCCATCTCCTTGCGCGTCTCCTCCGCCATCTTCTTCATTCTGTCCATGACGCGGTATTTCTTGACGCGAGCCTTCATCATCTGTTCCACGGCCGCATTACGTAACTTGACAGCAGCCGGGTGCTTGATGCGGAGCTTCGCCAACTCCTCCTTCTGTTCCATGACGAGGGCCTGCAGCATCTTCATTGAGGAACTACTATTCTCATGCAGCTTCTTCTAGCCGGCGTTCTTCTCCTTCAACAGGTCGATCTCGTGGCAGAGCTTCGCCTTGTCCTCCTGAAGTCATAGGATTTCGCCGGTCGCCTTCTTCTCCGAGGCAATGCTCTTCTTCAGCAGCATCACCAAGCCGGCGGTCAACTCCCCCTGCTTATAGAGCTCAG